>NC_092500.1:113998828-114142119 GCF_047511675.1 Marmota flaviventris
GACTAGGGTAAGCATTAGGGTTAGGTTTTTGGCTTAAGTTAAGGGATAGGGTTAGAGCTAGGGTTAGGGCTACGGTTAGGTTAGGGTTATGGCTAATGTTAGGCTTATGTTAGGGTTAAAGCTGGGGTTAGGTCTCGATTAGGGCTAGGTTTTGGTTAGCTTTAGGTTTAGTTTTATGGCTCATGTATGAACTAGGGTTATGATTAGGGTTAGGAGTAGATTTAGTGTTAAGTTTAGGTTTAGATTTAGGGTGATGTTTAGAGCTAGGTTATTGTTAGGGTCAGATTCAGGTTCAGGGGTAATTTTAGGGTTAGGGTTAGCACTTGAATTAGGGCTAGATGCAGGGTTAGGGTTTGGTTTAGGTTAAGGTTTAGGGTTAGGGTTATGGCTCAGTTTTGTTTTAGGGCTAAGCCTAGGATTAGGGCTAGTTTTAGGATTAGTGTTAGGCTTAGGGCTAGTGTTAACATTAGGTTTAGGCTTAGATCTAGGGTTAGGACAAGTTGAAGTTTAGGGCTAGGGTTATTCTAGGCTAAGGGCTTAGATTAGGTATTGGTAAGTGATAGGGTTAGAATTAGGGCTAGGGCTAGGTCACGAGTTATAGTTAGTCTTAATGCTAGGGTTAGAGTCAGATTTAGGATTAGGGCTAGGGTTAGTGTTAGGATTAGGTTTGGGTTAGACTTCAGGTAAGTGATGGGTTTATAGCTAGGTTTAAAGCTATGGAAAGGGTTAGAATTATGGTTAGGGTTATGATTAAGGCTAGGTTTAGGCCTACAATAAGAGCTAGGGTTCATGTTAGGGTTAGGGCTAGCATTAGGGCTAAGGCTAATGTCAGGTCTAGGGTTATAGTTAGGGATAGATTGAGGGTTATGTTTATGGTTAGGTCTAGTGTAAGTGTTAGATTTAGGGTAAAGTTGAAGTTTAGACCTAGTTGTATTATTAGGGTCAGGGTACGGCAGAGGGTTTGGTTTAGGTTAAGTTTTAGGTTTTAGGGTTCAAATTATCTTTAAGATTAGAGTTAGGGTTAGGGTAATGGATTGGGTTAGGATTAGGGTTCAGATTAAGTTTAGGGTAATGGAAAGTTTTAGGGATTGTGATAGGGTTAGGTTTAGGCCTAGGGTTAGCATTAGGGCTAGGATTATGGTTAGGATTAGGGCTAGGGTTAGGGTAGTAGATAGGGTTAGAACTATGGTTAGGGCTATGGTTAGGTATAGGATTAGAGCTAGGGTTAGGTTAGGGTATGTGATAGAACTAGCGTTATGTTTAGAAAAAAAGTTAGGCTTTGAGCTAGGGTTAGATCTAAGATGAGGGTTAGGATTAAGGTTAGGGCTAGGGTTAGGTTAAGGGTTACTTTAGAGCTAGGTTTAGGCCTAGTTTTAGAGCTAGGTTTTGTGTTAGTTTAGGCCTATTATTAGCGCCATGGGTAATGTAAGAGCTAGAGTTAGGATTAGGGCTATTTTTAGGGTTAGGGTTATGGCTAGGTCTAGTGTTAGAATTAGGTTTTGTGTTAGAGTCAGCTTTGGAGCTAGGTTTATGTTAAGGTCAGGGTCAGTGTTCAGATTAGAGTTAGTGTTGGGTTTAGTGCCATAGTTGGGACTAGTGTCAGGTCTAGGGTAGGTAGTGTTTGGGTTAGGTTAAGGGTTATTGTTAGTGCTAGAGCTAGGTTGTTGTTTACGTCTAGGCCTAGAGTTATGGCTAGATTTAGGATTAGGTTTAGGTCTAGGGCTAGTGTTAGGTTTAGGTTTAGGTATAGGATTACCAGTAGGGCTAGTGTTAAGGTTCGGATTTGAGTTAGGGTCAGGTTGTGACCTAGGGTTAGTGTTAGGGTCAGAATAAGCATCAGGGTAAGGGTTTGGGTTTGGGATAGGGTTAGAACTAGAATGAGGTTTAGGGTTAGGACTAGTTAATAGTGTTAGGGTTTGTGTTAGGCTATGGGTTTGGGTTAGGCCTAGGGTTAGCATTAGGTTTGGGGTTTGGCTTAAGTTAATGGATAGTGTAAGAGCTAGGGTTAGGGCTAGGGTTAAGACAAGTGTTAGAGTTTGTGTTAGGGCTAGGGTTAGGGTTAGGATTAAAGGTAGGGTTAGCACTCAGATTGGGGCCAAATTTTGGGTTAGGTTAGATCTAGGGTTAGGGCTACAGCTAATTTTACGAACTTGGATTATTATTAGGGATAGTTTGGGGGTTAGGTTTAGGAATAGGTCAAGTGTTAGGGTGAGGGTTATCATTAGTGTGATGTTTAGAGTTAGGATTAGTGTTAGGGTCAGTGTCAGTGTTCAGGGGTAGGATTTGTGTAAGCGTTAGTGTTACAGACAGAATTATCATTAGGGTTAGATCTAGGGTTAGGGTAAATGTTTGGTTTGGGTTAAGGTTTATTTTTAGGGCTAGGGATAGGTTTTCGTTTAGGCCTAGGGCTACAATTTAGCTATATTTAGGATTAGCTTTGGGTATAAGTCTAGTGTTAGGCTTAAGTATAGGTATAGGGTTACTTCATGGCTAAATGCTAGGGTTTTGTGTAGGGTAGGGTCAGGTTTAGACCTAGGGTTAATTTTAGGGTCAAAATACGGGTCAGGGTTAGGGTTAGAGCTAGAATGAAGGCTATGGTTAGGACTAGTAATTTGTTAGAGTTTAAGTTAGGCTAAGAATTAGGGTTAGGCCTAAGATTAGCATTTGGTTAGGGTTTGGCTTAGGGGTAAGTGATAGTGTAAGAGCTAGGGTTAGGGCTAGGATTAGGGTTAGGGTTAGGGCTAGTATTAGGGTTAATATTAGGGTTAAAGCTAGGGTTAAGGCTCTGATTACAAGTAGGAATTGTGTTAGGGTAAGAACTAGGGTTAGGACAATGACTAATGTATGAACTAGTGTTACAATTAAGGCTAGTTTTAGGATTAGGGTTAAGGCAAGGTTTAGTGTTAGGGTTAATTTAAGGTTAGGGTGATGTATAGAGCTAGGATTAGTATTATGGGCAGCGTCATGGTCAGGGTTAGTTTTAGAGTTAGGCTTAGGGCTAGGTTTAGAGTCAGAGTTTGGTTTAGGTTAAGGGTTAGAATTATGGCTATGGATTGGTTCTGTTTTATGGCTAGAGCTAGGGATAGCCAAGTTTTAGGATTAGCGTTTTGGTTAGGGCTAGTGTCAGGTTTGGTTAGGCTTATGGTTACAGTTAAATTTAGAGTTAGGTTTAGATTTAGAGTTAGGTTTATATCTAGGTTTAGGGATAAAGCTAAGGATAGAACTAGGTCTAGGGCTAGGGCAAGAGTTAGAATTAGTTTTAGGGTAGAGTTAGGGTTAGGATAGGATTTATTAGGGCTAGGATTAATGTTAGGCTTAGTGTTAGTGATAGGCCTAGGGTTAGGGCAAGGGTTATGGTTGGGTTTATTGTTATGGTTAGGTTCATGGTTATAATTAGTTTTAGGGTAAGGGTGAGGTTATAGCTTGTTTTAGAGTTATGGAGAGGGTTAGAATTTGGGTTAGGATGCGGGTTATGGTTTGGGCTATGATTAAGGCTAGGTTTAGGTCTAGGATTAGGGTTAGGGCTAATTTCAGGCTTAGAGTTATGGTCAAAAATTGTTTTAGGGTTAGGTTTATGGCTACCTCTAGTGTAAGTGTTAGGTTTAGGCTTAGGTTCTGGTTTTAAGGTAAGTGTATTATGAGGATAAGGTTCACAATTAGTGTTTGGGATAGGGTAAAGTTTGAAGTTAGGGCTCCTTGCCCTAACTGTAATTTTGACCTTCTACATAGCCCTAAACCTAGCTATAAACCCATCCCTTCCCCTAAACCTAACCCTGTCTCTAAAGCTAAAACTGAGCTTAACACTAGGCCTTACTCTATCACAAACCCTAGACCTAATCTTAGCCCTAATTTAGCCCAAAACATAACCTAACCCTAGCCTTAAGACTCTCATACTAGCCCTATTCCTAGTTCTAACCCTATTTCTTACCATAAGCCAAAAGCTTGTCCTAATCTTAGCCCTAACCCAGTTTTATCCCTAACCCTAAAACCAACCTTGACCCTGATTCTGATCCTAACACTAACCCTAGCTCTAAACAACACCTAAAACCTAAACCTAAACCTAACACTAGACCTAGCCCTAACCCTAACTCTAAAACTAGCCCTAATTGTAACCATAGTTCTTACATTAACTGTAGCCCTAACTGTATCTCTAACCTAACCCAAAACCTAGCCCTAATCAGAGCCATAACACTAGCTTAACGCTAACATTAACCCTAATCCTAGCTCTAACCCTTACCCTAAACCTAAACCTAACCTTAAAACTTGCCCTAACCCTAAACCTAACCCTAACCCTAATCCTAACCATCACCTTATCCCTAACCCTATCTGTAACCCTATCCATTACCCTAACCCTAACTATACCCTAATGCTAAGTCCAGGATAACCCTAAACCTATTCCTAAACCTAAACTTATCCATTACCCTAAACCTAACCTGAACCCTAAACCTAACCATATCCATAACCCTAAACCTAAACCTAACCCTAATGCTAATTTGAGTCCTAAGCATAAACATTAACCTAACCCCAACTGTAACCCTGAACCTGACACTAATAATACCCCTAGCTCTAAAACTGACCCTAAATCTTAACCTAACCTTTACACTACACCTAGCCATAACCCTAACCCTAAAACTATCCCTAAACATAAACCTAGACCTGACATTAGCCCTATCCCCAATGCTAGCCCTCACCCCAACACAAATCCTAGGCCTAATCCTAGCCCTAAACTTAGCCTTAATCCTAACCCTAACCCTAACCCTATCCCTAGTCCTAGCCCTAGCGCTTACCTTATCCCTTACACTAAGTCAAACCCTCACCCTACTGCTACCCTAATCATAAACCTAATCCTTAGTCTACCCAAAACCCTAACTCTACTACTAGTCCTAACGCTAGCCATCATTCTAGCTCTAAACTTAACCAAAACCCAACCCTAACTCTGACCCTTATTCTGACCATAAGACTAACCCTAGGTTTAAACCCGACCCTACTCCTACACCGAAACCTAACACTAGACCTACTGTAAACCTATACCTAAATCTAACACTAACACTAGCCCTAGACCTAAATCTAATCCTAAATATAGCCATAACTGTAGCCCTCGCCCAAACAATAACCCTTAATCTAACCCAAATACTAACTCTACACCTAGATTTAAACCTTGTCCTAATTCTGACCCTAACCCTAAAACTAACCTTAACCCGAACACTGACCCTTACCCTAACACAAACCCTAGCTCTAAATCTTATCCTAACCCCAAAATAACCCTAACACTAGACTAACTCTAAAACTATCCAAAACCATAACCCTAGCTCTTATATTACCCATATACCTAACACTAGCCCTAAAACTCTCACAAAACCTAGCCCTCATCCTAGCCCTAAACCTAACCCTAAGCAAAACCCTAACCCTAAACCTAGCCCTAACCCTAACCCTCACCCTTGTCCTAGCCCTAACCCAAACTTAAATCCTAAACCTTACCCTAAACATAACCCAAACTCTAAACCTTACCCTAACCCTAGCTCTAACTCTATGCATTACCATAAAATAACCCTAATTGTAATGCAAACCCTAGCCTTAATCCTAACCCTAACCTTACCCTTGCCCTGGCATTAACCTAACCCTCACCCTAGCCCTAACACTTTCTCAATCCCTAACCCTTACTCTTAACCTAGCCCTATCACTTCCCCAAGGCCTAACACTAACCCTAACCCTAGCCCTAATTCTAACCTTAACCCTATCCCTAACACTAGATCTAACATTACCCATTACCCTAACCATAACCAAAACTCTGAAGATAACCCTAGACCTAAACCTAAATCTACCCTAACCCTAAACATACACCTAACCCTAGAACTAACCATAATCCTAACCCTAACCCTCACGCTAACCCTAGCTCAAACTCTAACTCTTATCCTAAACATAACCCTACCCTAACCCTAAAACTAATCCTAACTCTAACCTGACATCTAACCCTATCAATTACCCTAACACTAATGTTAACCCTAGCACTAAACCTAACAATAACCTTAACCATAACTCTAGACCAAACCCTAATCCTAACCCAACCCTAGCACTAAACCCTGCTCAAACCCTAAACTGTATCCTTATCGTAATCCTAATTCTAACCCTAGTCCTAACACTGACCCTAACTCTAGCCCTAATCCTAACCATAACCCTAGCCCTAACCCTAGCTCTACCCCTATAAAATACCCTAATGATAACATTAACCCAAATGCTAACCCTTGGCCTAACCCTAAACCTATTGCAAAACTTAACCATATTCATTACCCTAAACTTAACCTGAACCCTAAACCTAACCCTATCCATTACCCTAACCCTAAATTTAACCTTAATGTTAATTCGAGTCCTAACCTAAGCCTTAACCTAAACCCAACCCGAAACCTGACCCTGACCCTAATAATACCCCTAGGTCTAAACTTGAATCTTTCCCTAAACAAAGCCCTTATACTAGACCTAGCCATAAACCTAACCCTAAAATGATACCTAATTGTAACTATAGGCCTGATATTAGCCCTAGCCTGAATTATTTCCCTAAACCTAACACTAAACCTAGACCTAATCCTAGCCTTAAATCTAGCCTTAATCCTAACCCGAACACTAACCCTAGACCTAACAATGATGCTAATCATAAAACTAGCCCTAACACTAATTCTAGCAGTAAATGAAAACCAAGCAACAGGCCTAAACCTAAACCTTAACTTTATCCAACCCTACACCTAGACCAAACCCTATCCCTAATTCGAGTTCTAATCCTAACTTTAAAAATAACCCTGACTATCCTAACACTCACCCTAGCTCTAAACACAACCCTAAACTTAAACCAAACCCTAACAGTAACCCTACCATAATTTGTGTCCTAACCCTAACCCTAAAACTAACCTTGACCCTGACTCATATACTAAGACTAACCCTAGCTTTAAATATCACCCTACCCTTAAACTAACCCTAACAGTAGACCTACCCCTACCCCTAACCCTAAAACTAACCATAATTGTAACCCTAGCTCTTACATATTCAATTGCCCTAACTTTAGCCTTAACACTAACACAAAAACTAGCAATAATCCGAGCCCTAAACCCAGCTAAAGCCTAACCCTTACTCTAAACATAGACCTAGACCTATCCCTAAATCTAACCCTAAACCTAGCCCTAACAGTAAACTTAACCATATCCATAAACCTAGCTCTAAACATACCCATTACCCTAACCTTAAACCTATTGATAATCCTACCTCAAACCCTAACACTAACCTTCACCCCAACTGAAAACTACCCCTAGACATAACCCTAAATGTAACACTCGCCATATCCCTAACCCTAGTTCAAACCCTAACTCTTAACATAAAACTAAACATAATCACAGCCCTAACCCTAACCCTAATCCGAAATCTAACCCTAACAATAACCCTATATCTAACCATATTCATTACCCTAACCCTAACCCTAACCTTAATGATAACCCTAGCCCTAACTCTAAACCTACTCCTACCATAATCCTATCCCTAGACCTAACCCTAAACCTAACCATCACCCTAGCCCTAACCCTACCTGAATACCTAATCCTTACACTAAACATACCATAATCCTAACTCTAATTCTAGCCCTAACCCTAACTTTAACTCAGACCTATTCCTAAACATAACACTAGCTCTAACCTTATCTCTAACCCTATCCATTACCCTAACAATAACCCTTATCCTAATGCTAACCCTAGGCATAACCTTAACCCTTTCGCTACACCTAACCCTATGAATTACCCTAAACCTAATATGAACCCTAAAGTAAACCCTATCATTACCCTAACACTCACCCTACTGCTAATTTGAGCCCTGAACCTAAATTTTAACCTAAACCAAACCCTATCCTTGACCCTAACCCTAATAATTTCCCTAGCTCTAAACTTGAAACTTACCCTAAACCTAAGGCTTACACTAGACATAGCCATAAACCTAACCCTAAATCTATTTTTAACCCTAACCCTAGACCTGATATTAGCCCTAGCCCTAACCCTAAAACAAACACTAGCCCTCATCCTAGCCTTAAACCTAGCCTTAGTCATAACCCTAACCTTCACCCTACCCTAATCCTAACTCTAACCCTCACCCTACCTCTAAACCTAGCTATAATGCCATTGCTTATCCTAAACTTAACTCTAACCCTAACCCTAATGCTAGGCCTATGCTGAACACTTACCCTAGCCCTAATCCTAGCCCTAATTTAAATCTATCCCTAACACTAACCCTAGTCATAAGACTAACTCTAACTCTCAATCTAACCCTATACCTAGATCTAACCCAATTCTTTATGTAACCCTAACCCTATCCCTAAACCTAGTGCTAACCCTTGCCCTATCTTTAGTCCTAGCGCCAACCCTAGATCTACTCCTAACTCTAAATGTAACCCTAACATTAAGCTTAAGCCTAACACTAACACTAGCCCTAACCATAATACTAATTGTAAAACTAGTCCTAAACCTAAACCTAGGACTAAAACAAAACCAAACAGTAGTCCTAACCCTAAACATTAAATTAATCCAAACCCTAACACTACAACTAGAACTAACCCTAGCCCTCACTTGAGTCCTAACCATAACCTTAAAACTAACCTTGACCATGACTCATATCCTAATACTCATCTTAGCTCTAAACATCACTCTAACTTTAAACCGAACCCTAACAGTATCCCTAGCCCTTATTTAAGTCCTAATCCTAACCCTAAAGCTAACTCACCCTGACTTCTATCCTAACACTAACCCTAGCTCCAAATATCACCATAACCATAAAACCAACCCCAACACTAGAGGTCTTACTCCTAACACTAACCCTAAAACGAACCCTAATTATAACCCTGGTTCTTACATTAGCCTTTGCCCTAAACTTAGCCCTAACCCTAACAAAAACACTAGCCCTAACCGAGCCCTAATCCTAGCTTTAACCCTAACCCTAACCCTACCCCTAACACTAGCTCTAACCCTATCCCTAACCATAAGAAAAATGCTAACCCTAATGGTAACCCTAGACATATCCATAATCCTAAGGATAACCGAAATGCTAACCCTATCAATAGTCCTAAACCTAGCCTTCATTCTAGCTCTAAACCTATCCCAAACCCTAACCCTAATCCTGACCCTTATTCTGACCATAAGAATAACCCTAGGTTGAAACATAATCCTAACCCTAGACCAAATCCTAACACTAGCCCTACCAGTACTTATACCTAAACCTAACCCTATCACGAGCCCTAGACATAAACATAATCCTAAATCTAGCCTTAACTCTAGCCCTAAACCTAAACAAAAACATAGCCCTAGCCCTAACCCTAACCCTTAACCTAATGCAAAGACTAACTATACCCATAGATATAAACCTAAACCTAATTCTGACTTTAACCTTAACTATAAATCTAACCTGAATTTTGAATCTGCCTTTAACACTAAACCTATCTCTAAACCTGACCCTAATCAAAAACCTAAACCTAACACTAGACCTAGCCATAAATCTAACCCTACAACTAGCCCTAATTATAACTGAGCTCTTACATTACCCATAGCCCTAACCTTATATCTTAATCTAACACAAAACCTAGAGCGAATCCTAGGCCTAAACTTAGCCCTAAACGTAATGCTAAGCCTAACCCTAGCCCTAATCCTAACCTAGACTAATCCTAACCCTAGCCTTAGTCCTAATCCTAGCTCAAAGCCTAATCCTTACTGTAAATATAAACTTAGACCTATCCCTAACTCTAAACCTAACCCTAGCCCTAATCCTAAACTTAACCCTAGCCCTAAACCTAGCTCTAAACCTACCCATTACCCTAACCCTAAGAATAAACCCATTAATAGTCCTAAAACTAGCCCTCACTCTAGCTCTAATCCTATCCCAAACCCTAATGCTAACCCTGACCCTTATTCTGAGCCTAACACTAACCCTAGGTCTAAACCTGATCCTAACTCTAGACCAAACCCTAACACTAGCTCTAGACCTAAACTTAATCCTAAGTCTAGCCTTAACTCTAGCCCCAGACCTAAACAAAAACCTAGCCCTAACAATAATCCTTAACCTAACTCAAACACTAATCTTATCCCTAGATCTAAACCTAGTCCTAATTCTGGCTCTAAATTTAATTATAACTCTAACCTGAACACTGACCCTACCTTTACAATTAAACCTACCTCTAAAACTGACCCTAACTGAAAATTTAAACCTAACACTAGACCTAGCCATAAGCCTAACTGTAAAACTAGTGCTAATCATAACCCTAGCTCTTTTATTATCCAGAGCTCTATCCTTACAACTTAACCTAACATAAAACCGAGAGCGAATCCTAGGCCTAAACCTAGCCCTAAGTGTAACCCTAACTCTAACCCTAGCCCTAACCCTAATTCTAACCGTAGCCTTAGTCCTAAACCAAGTTCAAAGCCTAACCCTTACACTAAATATAAACTTAGACCTATCCCTAACTTTAAACATAACCCTAGCCCTAATCCTAACCTTAATCCCATCCCTAAACCTAGCTCTAAACCACCCATTACACTAACACTAAACCTAACACTATTGATAACCCTAGCTGTAACCCTAACCCTAACCGGCAAACTAATCCTAAACCTAACACTTGCCATAGCCCTAACCCTAGCTCAAACCCTAATCCATACCATAAACTTAAACATAATCATAGCCTTAACCCTAACCCTAAAAGTAAATCTAACCCTAACCCTACACCTAAACCTATATTTAAATGTATCAATTACCCTTACCCTAATCCTAACCCTAATTATAACCCTAGCCCTTACCTTAACCTTAACAATAAACTTACCATGATCTTATCCCCATACCTTATGCTGAACCTAACCCTTGATCTAGCTCTAGACTTAACTCTAGCTTAAACACTCACCCTTACCCTAAACATAACCTTAGCTCAAACCCTAAATTATTCCTAGCCCTAATCCTAACAGTAACCATAGCCCAAACCCTAGCTCTAACTCATTCCATTACCATAAACATAACCCTAAACTTAATGCTAATCCTAGCCCTAACCCTAACCCTCACTCTATCCCTAGCCCTGATTCTAACCCTCACCCTCACCCTAGCCCTAACCCTTACTCAATCCCTGACCCTTACTCTTAACCTAACTGTAAGACTAACCCAAAGCCTAACCCTAACCCTAGCCCTAATCTTAAACTTAACTCTAGCCTTAACCCTAGCTCTAACCTCACTTATTACCCTAATCCTTACCATAAACCTCATGATAACAATAGCCCTAACCCTAAACCTACTGTAACCCTAAATATAAACCTAACCCTAGAACTAACCATAAACCTAACCCTTGCGTAGTCCTAACCCTAGTGAAAATCCTAACCATACCCTAAAACTAACCCTAACCCTAGTCCTAAACCTAACCCTAACCCTAACCAGACATCCAACCCTGTACATTTTCCTAAACCTAATGATAACCCTACACCTGACCATAATACTAACCCTAACCATAATCCTAATCCTAGACCTAACCCTAAACTTAACCCTAGCCTTACCACTAACCCTAGCTCTAAACCTAAAGTGTACCCTAAACCTAACACTAAACCTAGCCTTAATCCTAACCCTAACCCTAAATCTAGCAGTATTAATAATCATAATCCTAGCACTAACACTAGCTCTAAACCTATCCATTACCTGAACAATAACCATAAACCTAATGTTAACCCTAGGCCTAACCCTAACCCTATCCATTACCCTAAACCTAACCTGAATCCTAAACCTAACCTGAAGTCTAAACTTAACCCTATTCATTATCCTAACCCTAACTCTAACCCTAAACCTTAACCTATACAAACCCAAAACCTGACTCTGATCATTTTAAAACCTCTTCCTCTAAACCTGAACCTTACCCTAAACCTAACTCTGACACTAGACCTAGCCATAAACCTTACCCTAAAATTATCCCTAACCATAACCCTAAAGCTGATATTAGCCCTATCCCTAATTCTTTCCCTAACCCTAGCACAAACGCTAGCCCTCAGGCTAACCCTAAACCTAGCCTTGATCCTAACCTGAACCCTAACTCTAGCCCTATCCCTAATTTTATCCCTCGCCCTAGTTCTTAACCTAGCTATAACCCCATCCCTTCCCCTAAAATAACCCTTACCCTAACCCTAAAATAAACCTTAGACCTGATTCTAGCCCTAATTTAGCCCTAACTCTAACCCTAGCACTAGCACTAAGACTAAATCCAACTCTCAACCTAGCCCTATTCCTAGTTCTAAGCCTATCCCTTACCATAACCCTAACACTTGCCCTAGCCCTAGCCCTAACCCTAGATCTAACCATAACTCTAAATCTAACCCTAACCCTAAGCCTAAAGCTTACACTAACAGTAGCCCTAACACTAACACTAACACTAACGCTAACCCTAAAACTAGCCCTAACTTAGTCCTAGCCCTAAAACAAAACCAAGCCATAGCCCTAACCCTAAATATTAACCTAAACCAAAACTTAACGCTACACCTAGCCCTAACCCTAGCCCTAATTACAGTCCTACCCTACACCAGAAATTAACCTTGACCCTGACTCTGACCCTAACATTAACCCTAGCTCTAACATCACCCTAAAAATAACCTAACCCTAAAACTAGACCTAGCCCTAACCCTAATGCTAAAACTAACCCTAATAATAACCCTATTTCTTACATTAGCTGTAGCCCTAACCCTAGCCCTAACCTAACCCAAAACCTAGCCCCAATCCAAGCCCTACACCTTATTTTAACCCTAACACTAACCCTAGCCCTAGCCCTAACCGTTAACTTAAACCTAACCCTAACCCTAAAACTTGCCCTAACCCTAAACCTAATCCTAGCCTTAATTGTAACCATAACCCTAGCCCTAACCCTAGCTCAAACCCTATCCATTACCCTAACCATAACCATAACCTAATGCTAAATCTAGGATAACCCTAACCCTATCTCTAACTATATATTTATCCATTCCCCTAAACCAAACTTAACCATAACTCTAAACTTATCCATTACCCTAAACTTAACCCTAACCCTAAAGCTAATCCTTAATCTTAACCTAACCCAAACCTTAACCATGACCATGACCCTAATAATAACCCTATCTCTAAACCTGACCCTAACCCTCAACCTAACACTTACACTAGAACTAGCCATAAACCTCACCCTAAAACTAACCCTAACCCTAAACCTAGACCTGACATTAGCCCTAGCCCTAATTTAACCCTAACACTAACAAAAAACATAGCCCTAATCCTAGCACTAAACCTAGCCTGAATCCTAACCCTAATCCTAACCAGCCCTAAACCTAGGCCTAGTCCAAACACTAATCCTAGCTCTAATTTTAGCTCTATTTTTGTCCTAACCCTAACCCTAGCCCTAAGACAAACTCTAACTCTCACTGTAGTTTTATTCCTAGTTTTAAACCTATCCCTTAAAATAACCCAAACCATAGCCCTAAAACTAGCCCCAAACCTAGCCCTAAGTTTCACCTTAGCCCTAAACCTAGATCTAATCCCAACTCTAAATCTAACCCTAAGCCTAAGCCTAAACCTCACCCAAACACTAGCCCTAAGCCTAATGCTAATTAGAAAACTAGCCCTAAACCTAGCCCTAGCTCTCAAACAAAACCGAGTCATAGGCTTAACCTAACCCTTAACCTAAATCAAACCCTAACCCTACACCGAGCCCTAACCCTAGCCATAATTCAAGTCTTAACTCTAACCCTAGAACTTACCCTGAACCTGACTCAGAACATAACACTAATCCTAGCTCTAAACATCAACCTAACCCTAAACCTAACACTAACACTAGAACTAGCCCTAACCTAACCCTAAAAATAGCCCTTATTGGAAACCAGTTCTTACATTAGCCATACCTCTGCCCTTACAGAAAACCTAGCCCTAATCTGAGACCAAAACTTAGCTTTAAACCTAACCCTAACACTAGCCCTAACCCTAGCTCTAACCCTATCCCTTATCCTAAGCCAAACCCTCACCCTAATGCTACCCTTGTCCTAAATCTAATCCTTACCCTACACAAAACCATAACTAATACTAATCCTAACACTAGCCCTCATTGTAGCTCTAACCCTAACCCAAACTCTTACCCTAAACCTGACCCTTATTCTGACCCTACTCTAACCCTAAGTATAAACCTGACCATAACCCTAAACCAAACCCTAACACTAGACCTACGGGTAACCCTGTACTTAAACCTAACACTGGACCTAGACAAAAGCCTAATCCTAAATCTAGCCATAATTCTAGCACTAGCCCTAAATAAAAACCTAGCCCTAGCCTTACAATAACCCTTAACTAACCCTAACTCTAGTCCTAACCCTAGCCCTAATTCCGGCCCTTAACTTGAACCTAACCCTTACCCGAACAATGACCCTTACCCTAACACAAACCTAGCTCTAAACTTTATGCTAACTCAAAATCTAGGCATAACCTTAACACTAGACCTAGCCATAACCCTACCCTTAGCTCTTATATTACCCATAGCCCTAATGATAGCCCTAAACCTCACACAAAACCTATCCCTAATCCTAGCCCTAAGCCTAACCCTAAGTCTAGACCTCACCCTAAACCTAACCCTTGCCATACCCTAACTCCAGATCAAAAATTAACTCTTACCATAAACATAACCCAGGCCTAACCCTAACCCTAACCCTAATTCT
The DNA here is from genome assembly GCF_047511675.1 of Marmota flaviventris. Lineage (NCBI taxonomy): Eukaryota > Metazoa > Chordata > Mammalia > Rodentia > Sciuridae > Marmota > Marmota flaviventris. The sequence continues at coordinate 114,013,531 of NC_092500.1, forward strand.
AGCTCTAATCCTAACCATAACCAGGGCCAAACCGTAGCTCTAATTCTATCCATTACCCTAAACATAAGCCTAACCTAAATGCTAACCCTAGGCCTAACCCTAAACCCATCACTAACACTAACCTTGTCTGCCATGCGACCAGTGCACGAGCTTTATTAAAGAAGGTTCAAAGCATAGAAATTTACTAGTGAGTTTTAAAATTAAAGAGACATAATCTCATTACCTTTAATTCCCATCTCTGGAGACAGCTTCTCCTAGCTCCTGCCTCCAGTCACCTAAAGCGGAGGCGAGGTTTACAGAAGAGGCTAGCGAGAGAGAGAGAGAGAGAGAGAGAGAGAGAGAGAGAGAGAGAGAGAATGTCAGAGAGTGAGCTTTTATTGGGGAACAAAAAATTCAAGGGAAAAATCCCATCCAATCAAGGTCAAAGGGTGCAGCATCCCAAAATCAGGGCCAGCTATTGGGTCTTCGGGTCAGTGGCCAGGCACATCTCAACACAGACAAACCTTTGTACCTGGGACAGGGTGGGGAAGGCTCTGAAGGCGTCTAAGCACCTCTCACCCAGCCAGGGAGGTAACTCAAATCACATGGGAGAATTGCCTCCCACATTTTCCCCCTTTTTTATTTTAAAAACAGGTGATGATTTACTTTCTTGAGCCTCTGCACTCTTGTTCTGAAGAATTGCCATCCAATAATTACAACACAAAAAATAATTAACATCAAAGAGAAGAATCCAATAATGTATCAGGCCGAGTGTTTAAGAATATTTCCAGGGTTAAATCCATTTAATTCCTTCAATATTTGATTAGCCAAAGACGAAGGATCTGAAAAATCAGCTCTATTATTTTGAATATCTTGGATATGGTGATGGATTTCCAAAAGATTATTATTATTATTTTTCCAAATACCCAACAAATGGTTCTTAACCTTCTCCCAATCCTAGAGAGAAGCATTGTACTTGGCAGCTGTAACACACACACACATTTATAATTTGTGTGGCATTTAAGCCTTTCCTTAAACTTTAAAGCTGAAAGTTTATTACCTATATTTATAACAGTTGCCTCTAAGGCGTTTAACTTAGTCTCAATCCTTTCATCAATATTTACTTGATTGTGCAGAGCCTTGGAAGTATTTTGGGCTAAATTATTAAGAAATTTTGCATGTTGAATATTTTGAGATAAAGTTATTGAGGCTGTGACCGTGGATGCAATGAAAGTAACCAGTGATAAAACACCAACAATTATAATTCCAATAGCATGTTTAGGTCTTGCTAGCTGGGTATGAATTTGCTGTAAGATTTGAAAACCCACATCAGCATACCATGGCTCTGAAATATTAGTAGGGAATAAAACAAAAGAGGGCTGATGAAGTATCAGCACTCCTTTTTTTCTATTATATCTAGTAATACAATTGGTTAGGTTACATTTGTTTCATGTAACAACATATCTGTCATCTATCCATTTAACTTTTACATTTCCAATAATCAAAACATAAGGAGATTAGACACAGGCTCGTGAGCCATAGCAAGATCCCTCCTTACAACTTTTGCCAACAAATTTTGGTAAAGGCTTGTCTGAAATATGTAAGAATTCTGAGGCACCAATTAAGCACCAAACATCTTTTTGAATACCACCCTCACTGTAAGTCCAAAATATTACTAACAAATCCTGCAAGTGTCATAGCAGAATTTTTTCATAATTGCCTCTTATCAATTTTTGGAGAGTAGTCTAAAATATACCCACTATCTTTTTTTCTTTTCTTTTCTTTTTTTTAATTTTTTATTGTTGGTTGTTCAAAACATTACAAATTTCTTGATATATCATATTTCACACTTTGATTCAAGTGGGTTATGAACTCCCATTTTTACCCCATATACAGATTGCAGAATTACATCAGTTACACATCCATTGATTTACATATTGCCATACTAGTGTCTGTTGTGTTCTGCTGCCTTTCCTATCCTCTACTATCCCCCCTCCCCTCCCCTCCCCTCCCCTCCCCTCTTCTCTCTCTACCCCCTCTACTGTCATTCATTTCTCCCCCTTGTATTATTTTTCCCTTTCCCCTCACTTCCTCTTGTATGTAATTTTGTATAACAATGAGGGTCTCCTTCCATTTCCATGCAATTTCCCTTCTCTCTCCCTTTCCCTCCCACCTCTCATCCCTGTTTAATGTTAATCTTCTTCTCCTGCTCTACATCCCTACTCTGTTCTTAGTTACTCTCCTTATATCAAAGAAGACATTTGGCATTTGTTTTTTAGGGATTGGCTAGCTTCACTTAGCATAATCTGCTCTAATGCCATCCATTTCCCTGCAAATTCCATGATTTTGTCATTTTTTAATGCAGAGTAATACTCCATCGTGTATAAATGCCACATTTTTTTATCCATTCATCTATTGAAGGGCATCTAGGTTGCTTCCACAGTCTTGCTATTGTGAATTGTGCTGCTATGAACATCGATGTAGCAGTGTCCCTGTAGCATGCTCTTTTTAGGTCTTTAGGGAATAGACCGAGAAGGGGAATAGCTGGGTCAAATGGTGGCTCCATTCCCAGCTTTCCAAGAAATCTCCATACTGCTTTCCAAATTGGCTGCACCAATTTGCAGTCCCACCAGCAATGTACAAGTGTACCCTTTTCCCCACATCCTCGCCAGCACTTGTTGTTGTTTGACTGCATAATGGCTGCCAATCTTACTGGAGTGAGATGGTATCTTAGGGTGGTTTTGATTTGCATTTCTCTGACAGCTAGAGATGGTGAGAATTTTTTCATGTACTTGTTGATTGACTGTATGTCCTCCTCTGAGAAGTGTCTGTTCAGGTCCTTGGCCCATTTGTTGATTGGGTTGTTTGTTTTCTCATTGTTTAATTTTTTGAGTTCTTTGTATACTCTGGATATTAGGGCTCTATCTGAAGTGTGAGGAGTAAAGATTTGTTCCCAGGGTGTAGGCTCCCTATTTACCTCTTTTATTGTTTCTTTTGCTGAGAAAAAACTTTTTAGTTTGAGTAAGTCCCATTTGTTGATTCTAGTTATTAACTTTTGTGCTATGGGTGTCCTATTGAGGAATTTGGAGCCCGACCCCACAGTATGTAGATCGTAGCCAACTTTTTCTTCTATCAGATGCCGTGTCTCTGATTTGATATCAAGCTCCTTGATCCATTTTGAATTAACTTTTGTGCATGGCGAGAGAAAGGGATTCAGTTTCATTTTGTTGCATATGGATTTCCAGTTTTCCCAGCACCATTTGTTGAAGATGCTATCTTTCCTCCATTGCATGCTTTTAGCCCCTTTATCAAATATAAGATAGTTGTAGTTTTGTGGATTGGTTTCTGTGTCCTCTATTCTATACCATTGGTCCACCCACCTGTTTTGGTACCAGTACCATGCTGTTTTTGTTACTATTGCTCTGTAGTATAGTTTGAAGTCTGGTATCGCTATACCGCCTGATTCACACTTCCTGCTGAGCATTGTTTTTGCTATTCTGGGTATTTTATTTTTCCATATGAATTTCATGATTGCTTTCTCTATTTCTACAAGAAATGCCGTTGGGATTTTGATTGGCATTGCATTAAACCTATAGAGAACTTTTGGTAATATCGCCATTTTGATGATGTTAGTTCTGCCTATCCATGAACAGGGTATATTTTTCCATCTTCTAAGATCTTCTTCTATTTCTCTCTTTAGGGTTCTGTATTTTTCATTGTATAAGTCTTTCACCTCTTTTGTTAGGTTGATTCCCAAGTTTTTTTTTTTTTTTTTTTTTTGAGGATATTGTGAATGGAGTGGTTGTCCTCATTTCCATTTCAGAGGATTTGTCACTGATATACAGGAATGCCTTTGATTTATGCGTGTTGATTTTATATCCTGGCACTTTGCTGAATTCATTTATTAGCTCTAATAGTTTCTTTGTAGACGCTTTTGGGTCTGCTAGGTATAGAATCATGTCATCTGAAAATAGAGATAATTTAAGTTCTTCTTTTCCTATTTTGATGCCTTTAATTTCTTTCGTCTGTCTAATTGCTCTGGCCAGTGTTTCGAGAACTATGTTGAACAGAAGTGGTGAGAGAGGGTATCCCTGTCTTGTTCCAGATTTTAGAGGGAATGCCTTCAATTTTTCTCCATTCAGAATGATGCTAGCCTGAGGCTTAGCATAGATTGCTTTTACAATATTGAGGTATGTTCCTGTTATCCCTAGTTTTTCTAGAGTTTTGAACATAAAGGGATGCTGTACTTTGTCGAATGCTTTTTCCGCATCTATCGAGATGATCATATGGTTCTTATTTTTAAGTCTATTGATGTGGTGAATAACATTTATTGATTTCCGTATATTGAACCAGCCTTGCATCCCAGGGATGAATCCTACTTGATCATGGTGCACAATTTTTTTGATATGTTTTTGTATCCGATTTGCCAGAATTTTATTGAGGATTTTTGCCTCTAGGTTCATTAGAGATATTGGTCTGTAGTTTTCTTTCTTTGAAGTGTCTTTGTCTGGTTTAGGTATCAGGGTGATGTTGGCCTTGTAGTATGAATTTGGAAGTTCTCCCTCTTTTTCTATTTCCTGAAGTAGCTTGAAAAGTATTGGTATTAGTTCCTCTTTAAAGGTTTTGTAAAACTCTGCTGTATACCCATCCGGTCCTGGGCTTTTCTTAGTTGGTAGTCTTTTGATGGTTTCTTCTATTTCCTCAATTGATATTGGTCTGTTTAGGTTGTCTATATCCTCCTGACTCAATCTGGGCAGATCATATGACTTAAGAAATTTATCGATGCCTTCACTATCTTCTAATTTATTGGAGTATAAGGATTCAAAATAATTTTTGATTATCTTCTGTATTTCTGAAGTGTCTGTTGTGATATTGCCTTTTTCATCCCGTATGCTAGTAATTTGAGTTCTCTCTCTTCTTCTCTTCACTAGCATGGCTAAGGGTCTGTCGATTTTATTTATTTTTTCAAAGAACCAACTTTTAGTTTTGTCAATTTTTTCAATTGTTTCTTTGTTTCGATTTCATTAATTTCAGCTCTGATTTTAATTATTTCTTGCCTTCTACTTCTTTTGCTGTTGTTTTGCTCTTCTTTTTCTAGGATTTTGAGATGAAGTATGAGATCATTTATTTGTTGTTTTTTTTTTATTTTTTTAAGGAATGAACTCCAAGCAATGAATTTTCCTCTTAGAACTGCTTTCAATGTGTCCCATAGATTCCGATATGTTCTGTCTGTGTTTTCATTTATCTCTAAGAATTTTTTAATTTCCTCCTTGATGTCTTCTATAACCCATTGATCATTCAGTAACCTATTGTTCATTCTCCATGTGATGTATGCTTTTTCCTTCCTTCTTTTATCGTTGATTTTCAGTTTCATTCCATTATGATCAGATAAGATGCATGGTATTATCTCTACTCCTTTATATTGTCTAATAGTTGCCCTGTGACATAATATATGATCTATTTTTGAGAAGGATCCATGTGCTGCTGAGAAAAAAGTGTAACTGCTTGATGTTGGGTGGTATATTCTATATATGTCAATTAAGTCTAGGTTATTAATTGTATTATTGAGTTCTATAGTTTCCTTATTCAACTTTTGTTTGGAAGATCTGTCCAGTGGCGAGAGAGGTGTGTTGAAGTCTCCCATGATTATTGTATGGTGGTCTATTAGACTCTTGAACTTGAGAAGAGTTTGTTTGATGAACATAGCTGCACCATTGTTTGGGGCATATATATTTATGATTGTTATGTCTTGTTGGTGTATGGTTCCCTTAAGCAGTATGTAGTATCCCTCTTTATCCCTTTTGATTAACTTTGGCTTGAAATCTATTTTATTTGATATGGGTATGGACATTCCTGCTTGTTTCCGAAGTCCATATGAGTGATATGATTTTTCCCAACCTTTCACCTTCAGCCTATGTATGTCTTTTCCTATCAAATGCATCTCCTGTAGGCAGCATATTGTTGGGTCTTGTTTTGTGATCCATTCTACTAGCCTGTGTCTCTTAATTGGTGAGTTTAAGCCATTAACATTTAGGGTTATTATTGAGATATGGGTTGTTCTTCCAGCCATATTTGTTTATTTATGTTACTAAACATGGTTTGTTTTCCTCTTTGATTATTCCCCCCCCCTTTACTGTCCTACCTCCCACTGTTGGTTTTCATTGTTATTCTCCATTTCCTCTTCCTGTAATGTTTTGCCGAGGATGTTTTGAAGAGATGGTTTTCTAGCTGCAAATTCTTTTAACTTTTGTTTATCGTGGAAGGTTTTAATTTCATCTTCCATCCTGAAGCTTAATTTCGCTGGATACACAATTCTTGGTTGGAACCCATTTTCTTTCAGTGTTTGAAATATGTTATTCCAGGATCTTCTAGCTTTCAGGGTCTGTGTTGAAAGATCAGCTGTTATCCTGATGGTCTTACCCCTAAATGTAATCTGCTTCCTTTCTCTTGTAGCTTTTAAAATTCTCTCCTTATTCTGTATGTTGGGCATCTTCACTATAATGTGTCTAGGTGTGGATCTCTTATGATTTTGCACATTTGGCATCCTGTAGGCTTCTAGGATTTGGGATTCTGTCTCATTCTTCAAGTCTGGGAAGTTTTCTCATATTATTTCATTGAATAGATTGCTCATTCCTTTGGTTTGGAGTTCTGTACCTTCCTGTATCCCAATGACTCTTAAGTTTGGTCTCTTAATGTTATCCCATATTTCTTGGATGTTCTGCTCATGGTTTCTTAACAGTCTTGCTGAGCTGTCTATGTTCTTTTCAAGTTGAAATACTTTGTCTTCATTGTCAGATGTTTTATCTTCTACGTGTTCTACTCTGCTGGTAGTATTCTCCATTGAGTTTTTAAGTTGGTTTATTGCTTTCTGCATTTCTAGGATTTCTGTTTGTTTGTTTTTTATAACCTCTATCTCCCTGTATAGTTGATCCTTTGCTTTCTGGATTTGTTTGTGTAATTCATTGTTGAAGTGATCTTTCATTGTCTGATTTTGCTGTCTAATGTCTTCCTTGATACTCCAGATCATCTGAAGCATGTATATCCTGAATTCTTTTTCTGACATTCCATCTGCTGCAGCTGTTACCTCTTCTAAAGTTGAGTTGACCTGCATTGCTTGTGGTCCTTTCTTTCCTTGTCTTTTCATACTGCTTGTGTTTCTTTCTGCTTGATGAAACTGTTGTGTTTTTGAAAATTTTTTTCCCCTATATATTTATATTGCTCTTGTATAGTTGAAAAGTCTCCCTTGCAGGGTCGGGCGGTGGTCTGCCTACCTTGCAGGCGGGGGCGGCGGCTCTGCTCTCTCCTTACTCCTATTGGGGTGTCATGTCTACCACAACAGCAGGTCACTGGGCCTGTTCCAGGTGCGGGCGGCGGCTCTGTTCTGTCCCTACTCCAATTGGGGTGACGAGTGTACCACGCCGGCAGGCCACCGGGCCTGATCCGCTGGTCGGTTTCAGGTCTGCCTACCCTGCAGGCGCAGGCGGCGGCTCTGCTCTGCCCCCCTCCAATTGGTGTGACTTGTCTACCACACCGGTGGACTGCTGGGCCCGTTCCGGGCACGGGCGAAGGCTCTGTTCTGTTCCTACTCCAATTGGGGTGATGTGCCTACCACCCCGGCCGGCTGCTTGGCCTGTTCCACCGGTTGGTCGCAGGTCTGCCTACCTTGTGGGAATGGGCGGCGCCTCTGCTCTGCCCCTACTCCAAATGGGGTGACGTGTCTGTCGCACCGGCAGGCCACTGGGCCTGTCCCGCTGGTCGGTCGCAGGTCTGCCCAACTTTCGGGCACGGGTGGCGGCTCTGCTCTGCCCCTACTCCAATTGGAGTGTCGTGACTACCACGCCGGCAGGTCGCTGGGCCAGTTCCTGGCACAGGCAGCGACTCTGCTCTGCCCCTACTCCAATTGGCGTGACGTGTGTTCCACGCCAGCAGGCTCCTGGGCCTGCTCCGCCAGTCTGTCGCAGGTCTGCCTACCTTGCAGGCGCAGGGGGCGGCTCTGCCCTGCCCCTCCTACCACGCCTGCGGACCGCTGGGCCTGAACTGCAGGTTGGTCGCAGGTCTGCTCACTCTGCGGGCACGGGTGGCGGTTCCTCTCCACCCCCACTCCAATTGGGGTCATGTGACCACCACACCAGCAGGGCCTGATCCGAGAGTGGGCGAAGGCTCTGCTCTGCCCCTACTCCAGTTGGGGTGACGTGTGTACCACGCTGGCAGGCCGCTGGGCCTGACCTGCCAGTCTGTCGCAGGTCTGCTTACCTTGCAGGCGCGGGCGGCGACTCTGCCCTTCCCCTCCTACCACGCCCGTGTACCACTGGGTCGCGGGTCTGCCCACCTTGCGGGCGCGGGTGGCAGCTCCGCTCTGCCCCCTCTCCAATTGGGGTCACGCGACCACCACGCCGGGGAGCCACTGGGCCTGCTCCGGGCGTGGGCGGCAGCCCGGCTCCTCCCCTTTGGCTCGACGACAAATCGAGAGAGACTCGGGTGTCTGTGCCTCACCCTCCCTACCAGGAGACCAACTGTTTCTGTCGCCACTGGTATTGATGAAGTCTCTCCTCTGCCGCTTTCTGATGACATCAGATCTCTGCCATGTTGGTATCCTATGCGGATGGCAGCATTTCATTACCTTTGCCAGGTAACCAAAGCAACGGGTGAGTCTTGACCGGACCTCAGCAGGACCCGGAAGGAGAAGCAGTTTCCGCGGGCTCCTTAGCCCTGGGCCAGGGCAGTTCCGGGAGCCGAAACTCGGCTGCTCCATGCTCGGTGTATGCTCTGATAAGAGCAGGCTCCAAGAAGCAGTTTCCATGGGCTCCTTAGCCCTGGGCCAGAGCAGTTCCGGGAGCCGGAACTCGGCTGCTCCGTGCTCGGTGTATGCTCTGATAAGGGCAGGCTCCAAGAAGCACTCAGGCACTGAGCCTGAGTAATCTGTCTGCAAGCCGCAGGTGAATGGCAGCCTGAAATTACCTGTTCTATGGCTGAATGAGCTGTGGTCAGTCGAAAACAGGGATGGTGACATCAGCTCTCCAAGATGGTGGCTGCTGGCCTCCTCTGTGGTCTGACCGGTGTCTACCCACTATCTTTTGACACCTTATGTTGTACTGGAAAGGTATTTACAAAATCTATCCATCTAGGAAAGGTGCAAATCTCAATTGTAGAACTATTTGGACAGTGAGGTATTCATGGAGGTTTTTCAGAAATGACTGGTTTGTTATGGGAAAGTCCCATCTTAATCACTGATCTAGTGATCTAGTATAAGGTTTTAAGTCTCCAGAAATAGTAGCTCTAACCCTAACCCAAAATCTAACTCTAACCCTGACCCTTATTCTGACCCTACTCTAACCCTAGGTTTAAACTTCACCATAACCCTAAACCGAACACTAACACTAGCCCTACGGGTAACCCTATACTTTAACCTAACCCTAACACAAGACCTAGACAAAAGCCTAATCCTAAATCTAGCCATAACTCTAGCACTAGCCCTAAATAAAAACCTACCCCTAGTCAGTATAGGTCTCCCAACCACTGTCTTTTCCTCAAATGATACTCTCAGACAGCCAGCATGTTTATCGTGGGACCAACACACGGGAAATTTGGCACTATAACCAGAATAATTAAACCTAGTCACATTATTGGGAATAATAATAGTATCTGTAAATCCTCCCATGATGAATGAATCATTAGTAAACACTGGAATAGATTCTCCAGTTCACACAGCTGGATTACCAGGGGTGGATCTGGGAAATACATCCAGTAAGTGTTTACTCGACTCCCTTTTACCTGACATCCCAGCAGGGCAATCACCATAGCTATCATAATCAATGGAGTCTTATTTCTTCCTAGGAATCAAATTATTCACAAAGCCTGTGTTGTCAGCTTCTTAACATCTTCCCATGAGATCAGCTTTTCAGCTGGGTCATGTTGATTCCTCTTCATCCTTCTTCAATATCTCTTCCTTTTGAATGGGGGCTTCGCCAGGTCGATCTTCAGTTGCTTGAATCTCAGTTCTATCTCTTCCATGTCTAACTGCACATTCAGGCACCCAGATAGGATGGAAAGCACCTTCTGGAAAAAAAACAAGCATGACTTCTGACCCACATAATCACTGGACCTGGGCCTTTCAATTGACCAGTCTGTAAGTCTTTCCGCAAAACTTTGCCTAAAGGGCCTGTTGTTGTGAAAGACATATGTCTCTCAGCTGCATTGTGACCATCTGCATCACAATTTAAAAAATTTAAAACAAAGAAGGAATGGTTGAGGCTATTTGGGGGAATCATAAACGTATTCCCCCCTTTTAATTTTTGTAATTGCAGCTTAATAGATAAATGAGCTCATTCCACAATGGCTTGATATTGGGGGTTATAAGGAATTTCTGTTTTATGATTAATTTGAAAGTCTTGGCAAAATTGTTGACAAGAAGAACTTACATAAGCTGGTGCATTATCTGTTTTAATCTGTAAAGGGCATTATAACACAGCAAAGGCTGCTAGGCAATAAGAAATTACACGTTGAGTATTTTCTTTTGTACGTGCTGTGGCAAAAATAAATCTGGAATGTGTATCAACTACCACATGGACATAACATTGCTTACCTAATTGAGGAATATGAGTTACATCGATTTGCCATATTTGATTTGGTTTTAATCCATGGGGATTTACCCCTGATGGCAGAGATGGAGTGTGAATAACACACTTAGGGCAGTGACTTACAATTTGACGAGCTTGTTCTCTGGTAATATTTAATTTTTACACAAGCTAGAAGCATTATAATGATGTAAGGAATGTGAAGCTTGTGCACAATCATATGGAAACATCTGTTGACAAACAGCTTCTAATTTATCAATCTTGTCATTACCTGAAGCTAAATGTCCTGTAAAGTATTAGCATTGACCTGGAACCTTTTATGAAAATTTGTAGCTTCTTCTAGTGTAGAGAAAATATGTATGTCATGTGCAGTTTTATCTGCTAAATCATTGCCCAAACTAAGGGCTCCAGGCATTCCTGTATGTGCCCTGGTATGTCCTATAAAGAATAAATCTTTTCTGTCCCAGCTTAGACTTTGTATAGTGGAAAACAAAGTGAAAACTGTAGAGAATGGGGATATCCTACCAGCATCTTCAAGGGATACTTTAGCATTAACTATGTATTGACTATCAGAAAATAAATTAAGTACAGAATATTTAAACAGCTCAAAAGCTTGTAATACTGCATTAAACTCTACCTTTTGAGCTGATTGTTTGGGTACTAAAAATGTAAAAGTTTGATCAGGGGTAACTGCTGCTGTTGTACCATTAGTTGACCCATCAGTGAATATATTTGGAGCATTCCTGAGAAGTTATTTTTTTGTCATTTTTGGAAAAATTATAGGATGAGAAGACCAACAATACAATAAAGGAATAGATGGTAAGTGGTTATCAAATGAAATATTAGATTTGCAAATGATTATTGACCAAGTATTTAGCTCATTAGCTAACTCATCAATTTGATCAATTGTATATAGAGTAATAATTGTATCGGGAGAAATTCCAAACACTCCCTTTGCTGCTTTTATTCCTTTGAGTATTAATTGTCCTACAGCCTCAGGATACCTAGTAAGAATAGTGTTAGGAGAATAAGATAAATGTATCCATAATAATGGACCTTCTTGCCAAAATACTCCTGTAGGAATATTTTTTGTTAATAGTACAATAAATAATAAAGGCAAACTTATATCAATTATATCCAAATGCATATTTTCCATATATGTTTCAATGACTTTTAATGTCTTTCTTGCTTCAGGCATTAACATGTGGGGTGAATTTGGTTCTGATGGACCTTTTAGGATATCAAATAAAGGTCCCAACTCTCCTGTTGGTATGCCTAGATAAGGCCTTATCCAATTTATGTCTCCTAAAATAACTTTTGAAAGTCATTAAGTGATTTGAGTTGATCTACTCATATTTGAATTTTTGGTGGATGGACCATGGTTGAGGATAATAGAACTCCTAAATAATTAATTGGAAAATTTAATTGTACTTTATCTATTGCAAAACGTGGACTATCCTCAGGATGAAATGAAATTGAAAAAAAAACAATCTTTAATATCTATAACTAAAACATACCAGGATTTTGGCAAAGCAGACAATTGAGGAATCCCCGATTGAGAAGTTCCCAAAATAACCATCTCATTATTCATGGCTCTTAAATCTTGCAATAATCTCCATTTACCAGATTTCTTTTTGATGACAAAATTGGGAGTATAATAGGGAAATACGGAAGGTATTCATTATCGTGATCAATTACCCCAGGACTTATCATAAGTCCTTTTAGAGTAGAAGAACTGCATCCCAATAATAAGCCAACTGTTCCTTGGGGAAGAGGCTCTTTTACCCCTGTGGGAATGATTTGAACTCCCATCTCTGGAGTTGGTACTGCTCTGGCAGAGGTGCAGATGTCCAATCCTGTGCTCTCTCTGGTTTGTCTATTGAGGGATCTAATGGATATTGTGTCCTGGGCACTACACTGATGGTGTTGCTGGGTTCCTCCAGTATATTTGTGGTTGTGGGCCCCAGAGCATTGGGCCCCCCTGTCCGTATATGGCAATAGAGCTTGATGCTTTTCTCCATGATATTGTGGGTAAACACCTGGTCCTTGTCTGTTTTTTGATAACGGAGCACCCTCTATGGTGGTTTGAGAATGGCATTCATTAGCCCAATGTCTCCCTCTATGGCATTGTGGGCAAATACCTGGTATTCTACCCCTTTGATCATATCCAGTTTTGTTAAACCCTCCTCCTATGGAGAAACTCCTTCTAAAATGTCCTGTTTTTCCACAATTGTAGCATGTTTTTGGCCTGGCACCTAAAGCCTGTTGTACTGCAGCTGCCAAGATTTGCCTTTGTTCATTAATGTCTCTACATAATTTAATATATGTGTTTAAATCTTCATGTTTCCATAGTCTAATGGCCTCCTTGCACCATCTATTTGCTTCTTCATAGGCTAGCTGTTTAATTGATGGCATTGCTTATTCTGTATCCCCCAAAACTCTGGAAGCTGTTTGAATAAGCCTATCTACATATTCAGCGTAAGGTTCATTAGCTCCTTGTATTACCTTAGATAATTGACCTTGTAAATCTACATGTCCTTGTAAAGTCTTCCATGCCCTAACCGCATCTGCAGCAATTTGTGAGTATATGGCAGGATCATACCAATTTTTTGCTGCTGACCCTCATAAGGTCCCTTTCCCAACAACATATCTAGATTTCTCTGAGGATAACTGGCTGCTGCATTTCGCCTAGCCGTCACCATGGAAAATCCCTGATTGGAAACCTTCCATAACAGATATTGTCCTCCTTTTAGCACAGCTTTGCACATACTAGCCCAATCTGCTGGCATCATGTCCAAGTTGGTAATGGATTCGATCATGCTTACAGTGAAGGATGCTTGAGTACTATAGGTTGTTACAGCCTCTTTCAGCTGCTTCACTGTTTTGAAATCTAGAGCAGGGTGAATTTGCTGCCCTCCTGTCTTCTCAAATACAGGGCATGCTAATCTTTGAGGTCCTGTCTCAGGATCCTGTCTATCAACTATGGGGGTTTGGGACCACCCAGCATGGGCTGTCTCCATAGGTAGAGCTTTTGGTTGGACACTTATGCCCTCTGGTGATAGAAAGGTGTTAGTAGTAGCCTCCTGTTGTAACTTTTCCCCTGATAGCCCTTCCTCTTTTAAACTTTCTTCCTCTGTCTGACTAGTTCGAGAGACCTTCTCTTTTCTTGATCTAACATGTCTTCTACCATAGTCTGAACTGAAGGCTTTGGACTAGGCAAACAAAATCATATCATCATCCACAATGGCAATGTGCCAGCTGGCAGAGTTCCTGGGTTTTTCTTTTCCCTCTCCCTTAAATCATCACCATGATGGTCCCATTGTGATATATTCAACAACTCCTCCTTAAAAATCCATGGGCTACATTTTTGTGTTGTATCAGCATATGCCCTAACTGTTCTTGGTTTTACTGTGGTGCCTCCTTCCTCTAACAATTTACTTAACACTCTTTCGGTTTGTTTTTTACTAATTTCTTATCCCATATTTCTACTATAAAGATAATGCAACCCCACAAGATAACACAAAACAAAACTGAAACAGAATGAAAAAAAATGGAACAAAAATGCATAGTATCAATTTTCCTATTTTTTTGAAATGTATATTCATGGTCTATCTTCATCTCTTCCTCAGGGCTGAACAACTCTTCTAGCATCCTATTTATTTCTAGGGGCAGGCAGCTTGAAACAGAAATGTAACAAATCAAAACAAGAACACATTGTTTTTTTCAAATGGTCACCCATTCTGTTGCCCTCCCTCAGAGGCGAGCAATTTCACTTACCCCCAAGCTTCAGGCATCCCCCACACGGGCCACCAAATGCCACAGTCTGGCTGGGCACAAAATAACCAAGCCGCCATGAGGCACTTGTAGGTTCAAACAGGAACTTCTTTATTGCCTGAACTCCACCTGCACTCCATGTGCACTCCCTGGGAACTCTCCAGCCCTCCATGGGGCTCCACAAGAACTCAAGGGGAACTCAATGGGAACTCCATGAGAACTCAAAAGTAGTGGGCACCCAAGGTAGCAGGAACCGCCCTATTGCCAGACAGCAGGGGTCTATATACAACTGAATACACAGCCTGTTTCAATCCAGCATCATCCAGTAATTATACACAGCTTAACTTAATTATCATCATCATAATGGCTCGCTGGCATCACCTCTCCACCACTCCTTCTGGCAAAATGCTAGGCACCATCCCGACTCAGCTGTGGCTATCAACACTGCCACACTAAATGAGACCAGTACACTCTGTCTGGTGGTTTGGAAACTGAATTTACTTGCGAGTGTTCATCTGAGTCACAGGGTAATAAAATTAATTGAGCAAATGTATCCTTTGGAGTAAGACGTAGGGCATAATTTGATCTTACAGTAACATTTAATTCTTCTTTAAAATTAGAATCTATTACTCCAGGTATTACCTCAATGGCCCCTTTTAAATTGTTACATCCCAAAATTAACCCTATACTTTTTTTAGGGAGTTGCCCAAAAAATCTCAGTAGGGATTTGTTTTGGCTCTGATTCAGGATTTAATTCAATTGTCATTGAGGGTTATAAGGAAACTGTCTGTAAATTTTGTTCTGGTAAAAATGGTGGCTCCCCATGGTTGGCGCCAGTGATGTCAAATTGCATGACCTTTCCTCCAATTCACCTGTTTCTTTTCAGCCCAGGGAAGGGCCAACCAGCAGTTTTTTTGTTTTCCTGACAGGTGGAAATGACCACAAGAAGGTGGGCTGATCATCATCATCTTGATCTGCCACATGGGGTTGAGCCCTGTAATATCTACTACCAACAGCAGAGGAAGCCCTGGACTTAAAATTATGAGTATTACTATCTTGCACATAATGGCCACTTCTCCCGCATAGATGGCATCTCCTGTGGGGTTTGCATGGCAACTCTTGGGGCTAAAAGGTTTTTTTATTTTTTTGTTCTTTTTTTAAGCAGCAGCAAGCATTATTGTTTGTAAATGAGCAGGATCAATATCAGAACACAAGTGAATAAATTCAGAAACTCTGCCCTTTTTTCTATGAGGTCTGAGAACATCCTGACAATATTTATTTGCATTTTCAAATGCCAATTGTTTAACAATAAATTCACAAGCGCCTGGTCTCCAATGGAACGACTGGTGGTTTCGTAGAGTCGCGCCACAAAATCAAAATAAAGCTCACTAGAACCTTATTTAACCTGAGTTAAAACAAAGTTAGTTTGGTCCTTGGAGGCAATCTGTCTCCAAGCAAGTTTGGCACAAGCAGTGATTTGATCATATACCGCGAATTCATAATTTAGCTGCCTTTCCAAATCAATAAATTCACCTGTTCCTAAAAACATTTCCACTGGTTTCTGGAGACCTTGTCTCCTATTCTTCTCTGCTTGCTCAGCAGAAAAATCTGACCAGTATGATCTCCAAAGTAAAAAATCCCCGCCACTCAAGCAAGTCCTGGTGATTGAAACCCAGTCACTCAGTGGGAGCGGTTGAGAACAGATAGTCTCAAGCAAACTTTGCACAAAAGGTGAATTTGGACCATAAACCTCACAAGCATTCTTTAATTCCTTAGTGGTTTTAAAGGGAATTACCACGTGGACATGAACCCTTGGATCCTGTTCATTAATTTGCTCAAAACCTGGAAAAAGTTGGAATTCACTGATATCTTCCCTGGCTTCCTGCACTTTTATAATACCTCATTGGAAAGGAGTAAAAAAAGTCATTGCTAACTCAGAGTACCTATTAAATTTTGTCTTTTTAAGAGACAATGGCCAAACTCTAATAGCCTGGGCAGGTGCTGTTAAACGCAGCCTGTTGAAATTTCCCAGCAAGTTCTGGATTTCATTGTCTGATTTATCTCCCTCAGACTGCGACTCATTCGTGGATTCTTCACTGCCACTATCTGGAACCTGGGCTTGTAAGCCACGTGGGAGAGAAGGACATTCTTTCTCTCTAGGAATCTCTTCCAGACTTTCCTCTCCAGGAGGAGAACCCTTTATTTCTCTGGAGACTTCCTCTATTTGATCTCCATCTCTATGATCTTCATCCAGACTACTCTGGCTCTGTTCAGGCAAGGTTACATTTTTTTTTACTTTTGGTTTTGCTTGGAGGATTTTTTGTTTTTAACTGGCTTAAAGGAAAGGAGATTCCTTTAGCCTCAGGCAGTTTTTCTATTTGAATAGAATTAATGGCTCTCTGAATACCTTTCAGTAGATATTCAGGGGCAATGAACTATGGCCCAAAGAGACAGATTTCTAAAGCAGTCCAAACCTTTTGAATATTCTCAAAATTTCCAGGTATTTCATTAGAAAGGCAGATTTTATGTAATTTTCTTCTAAATTTGTCCCAAGTATGTAAATTTGGCAGATCTTTGTAAGGGTAAAAGAAATTGAAGTTAAAGTGTAAAAGACCGGGCATTGTAAAGTTTCTAAGCTGCAAGGCCTGAGTTAAAATGTAAAGGACCAGGTATTGTTAAGTTCCTATGCTACATGCAAAACCTGAAATTCCTGTAGCTGTTAAGACAATGCTTGGAACTGCCCAGTAAATATTTCCCCTGACCGTCTGGTTGTTTAATAACTTAAGGGCACTGTGTGGCCTTGCACGTAGGTATCGCAGGGCCTGGACCAATCAGTTTGAATGTGTACCCCACTTTAGAACTGACCTATCACCCCCGCCCGGCCTTTTCCCCCCAATGAATGAACTAATCATGTTTAGGAGTTGTTGTTTGATTTTCCCGCAGTGTATGATGATTTGTTAAAGGAGACTGTGATGTATGTAAAGTCCCCGCCCTCCCCAAAAAGTGTACTTAAGCATTGCTCAACCCCTGCTTGGGGCTCTGGGCTGATCTCCTTTCTTGAGTGGGCACGGAGCCCCAGCATGCTGGATCAATAAATCCCCTTCTGCCAATTGCATGAGTGGTCTCTTGGTGGTCTCTCCCTCTGACGCTTCGCCGGTCCCTTACATCTTGGTCACAAAACCAAGGGCAAAATTCACCTACAACCTTTATGAATTGTAGCAACTGAGTCTTTTTAATTTGCTTTCCCTTCTGATTAATTATTATCTCTAAAATAGTCAAGTACAAGTCCTTATCAGTAGAAGTTGTATTTCCCAATATTAATAATTTTAACATCTCCTTGCTTCAATAACTGCCTGGTATTTTCGTGATCCCAAAAATGTCACCAATTCCTTATTTCTATAGCACATTCCCTAACTCAACCTAGTCAATTTACTATGCCCCCTCCTGGGTGCCACTTCTGCTGCACCACCAGTGCTACAGCATCATAAAAGAAGGTTCGAACCATAAAAATTTATTAGTGAGTTTTAAAATTAAAGAGACATACTCTCATCACCTTTAATTCCCAGCTCCAGAGATGGCTTCTCCTAGATCCCACCACCAGCCACATAATGAGGTGTGGAGGTTTACAGAAGAGGCGAGAGAGAGTCAGAGAGAGAGAGAGAGAGAGAGAGAGAGAGAGAGAGAGAGAGCATTCCAGGGAGTGAGCTTTTGTTGGGGAACAAAAAATTCAAGAGAAAATCCCATCCAATCAAGGTCGGGGGGGGCAGCATCCCAAGGTCAGGGCCAGTGATTGGGTCTTTGGGTCAGCGGCCTGGCATGCCTCACATGGACAAGCCCTCGTACCTGGGACAGGGTGGGGAAGTCTCTGACACAGTTGTGTCTAAGCACCTCTCCCCAGTCAGGGAAGTAACTAAAATCACATGTGAGGATGGCCTCCCACAACCCTATCCATTACCTAAACCTAACCTGAACACTAAACCTAACTCTATCAATTACTCTAACTCTAACCCTAGCCCTAAAGCTGATTCGAGCCCCTAACTTAAACCAAAACTTAAACCTAACTCTGAACAAGACACTGACTCTAATAATACATCTAGCTCTAAACCTTACCCTTATGCTAAAACTAACCCTTACACTAGACCTAGCCATAAACTAAACCTAAAAACATCCCTAACTGTAACCATAGACCTGACATTAGCATTCTACCTAATTCTTGCCCTAAACCTTACACAAAACCTAGCCCTCATTCTAGCTCTAAAACAAGCCTTAAATCTAAACTGAACTCTAACCCAAGCCATATCTCTAATTTTAACCCTCACCCTAGTTCTGAACCTAGGTAAAACCACATATATTCTCCTAACCCTAACCCTAACCCTAACCCTAACACTATCACTAACACTAACCATAGGCCTAACTCTACCCCTAAACCTAGACTTAATCCTAACCATAACCCTAACCCTAAACCTATCCATCACCCTAAACATAAGCCTAACTCAAATGCTAACCCTAGGCCTCAGGCTAAACCTATCACTAACATTAACCATAGCCATTACCTAAACCTAACCTGAACACTAAACCTAACACTATCAATTACTCTAACCCTAAACCTAAACCTAATGCCAATTCAAGCCCTAAACTTAAACCACAACGTAAACCAAACTCTGAACAAGACACTGACACTAATAATACACCTAGCTCTAAACCTGACCCTTACCCTAAACCTAACCTTTACACTAGACATAGCCATAAAACTAAACCTAACAATATCCCTAACTGTAACCATAGATCTGACATTAGCATTTTACATAATGTTACCCTAAGCCTAACACAAACCCTAGCCCTCATTCTAGCCCTAAACCAAGCTTTAATTCTAACCCGAACTCTAACCCTAGCCAAATCCCTAATTTCAACCCTCACCCTAGTTCTGAACATAGGTATAACCACATCATTTTCCATAACCCTAACCCTAAACTTAATACTATTACTAACCCTAACCTTAGCCCTAATCCTAGGCATAACTCTAACACTAACACTAGCTCTAATCCTAGCCTTAATTTATCGCTAAATGCAACCCTAACTCTAACCATAGCCCTAAGACTAATTCTAACTCTCGCCCTAGACCTAATTCTAGTACTAAACTTATCTGTTAATGTAACCCTAAACCTAGCCCTAACCTTAGCCCTAACCCTATCCCTAACCCTAGATCTAAGCGTAATTCTAAATCTAACCCCAACCCTAAGCCTAAACCTCACCATACCACTAGCCCTAACACTATCACTAATTCTAAAACTAGCCCTAATCCAAGCCCTAGTCCTAAAACAAAACCAAGGATAGTCCTAACGTTAATCCTAACCAAACTGTAACCCTATACCTCACATTAGCCCTAGCTCTAATTTTTTCCCTAACCCTAACCCAAAACCTAATCCTACACCTAGCCTTAACCCTAGCTCTAATTCAGTGTTATCACTAACCTAAAACTAACACTGATACTCACTCTGACTCTAACACTAACCCTATCTCAAAACATCACCCTAAACCTTAACCTAACCCTAACACTATACCTAGCCCTAACCCTAACCCTAAATCTAGCCATAAACATAACCCTAGTTCTTGCATTAGCTCTAGCCCTACCATAGCCCTAACCTAATCTAAAACCAAGCCCTAATCCAAGCCCTAACACTAGCTTTAAGCCTAACCCTAACCCTAACCCTAAGTCTAATCCTCATACTGGCCTTAATCCTAAACATAATCCTAGCCCAAACCCTAGCTCTAATCCTATCCATTACCTTAACCCTAATCCTAACCCTAATGCTAACCCTAGGATAAACCTAACCCTATCTATTACCTAAACCTAACCTGAACCCTACACATAACCATATCCATTATCCTAACCATAAACCTAACCCTAATGCTAATTTGAGCCCTAACCCTAAACCTTAACCTAAATAAACCCTAACACTGACCCCTACCCTAATAATACCCGTAGATCTAAAACTGAACCTAACCCTTAACGTAACACTTACACTATATGTAACAATAAACTTAACCCTAAAACTATCACTAACCATAACCCTAGACCTGACATTAGCCCTAGCCCTAATGCTGTCCCTAACCCTAACAAAAACTGTAGCCCTGATCCTGGTCCTAAACTTACCCTTAAACTTAACCTTAATTCTAACACTAGCCCTAACCCTAAATTTAATCCTCGCCCTAGACCTAAACCTAGCTATAACATATACCATACCCTAACCCTAATCCTAACTCTAGCCCTAAACCAAGGCCTAAAACCTAGCCCTAATCTAGGCCTTAACCCTAGCTTTAACCCTAACCCTAACTCTAACACTAAACCCTAATCCTAACCCTAATACTAACCCTAGCTCTAATTCTAGTTAATAATTTAGCCCTAAACCTAAACCTAACCATATCCCTGGCCCTAAGACTAACCCTAACCCTAACCCTAGCCCTATCCCTAGTTCTAACCTTATCCCTTACCATAATCCAAAGCCTAGCCCTAACCCTAGCCCAAATGTAAACCTAAACTTACCCTAGCTCTAAACTTAGATCTAACCCTAACTCTAAATCTAACCCTAACCCTAAATCTAAAACTCACACTTACACTAGCCCTAACCCTAATGCTAATTGAAAACTAGCCCTAACCCTAGCCATAGCCCTCAAACAAAACTGAGCTATAGCCCTAATCCTAACCTTAAACTAAACCAAATCCTAACGCTACACCTAGCTCTAATTCTACAAGTAATACTGACCCTGACTCTGACCCTAAAACTAACCCTAGCTCTAAACATCACCCTAAACCTAAACTTAAAGCAAACACTACACCTAGCCCTAACCCTAACCATAAAAATAGCCCTAATCATAAAGCCAGTTCTTACATTAGCCAGAGCCCTAACCCTAACACAAAATCTAGCCCTAATCTGAGCCCTAACACTAGCTTTAACCCTAACCCTAAACCTCACCCTAGCCCTAAACCTAATCCTAACCCTAGCTCTAACCCTATCCCTTACCTAAGCCAAAACCTCTCCCTAATGCTACCCTAGTCCTAACACTAATCCTTAGCCTACCTCAAACCCTAACTCTATTACTATTCCAAACACAAGACCTCATTATATCTACAAACCTAACCCAAAGCATAAGCCTATCCTTGACTCTTATTCTGATCCTAACACTAACCCTAAGTCTAAGCCTGACCCTAACCCTAAACCATACCCTATCACTAGTCCTACCAGTAAACCTATACCTAAACCTAACCATAACATTAGAACTAGACCTAAACTTAATCCTAAATATAGCCATAACTCTAGCCTTAACCCTCAACAAAAACCTAGCCATAGCCCTAAAAATAACCATTAACCTAACACAAAGACTAAATCTAATCCTCGACCTAAACTTAGTTCTCATTCTTGCCCTAATACTAATCCAATGCTAACTTCAACAGTGACCATTACCCTAACACAAACCCTAGCTCTAAACCTTACACCCTAGCTCTAAACCATAACCCTAGCTTTTACATTACCCATAGCTCTAATTTAACCATAAACCTCACACAAAATCTAGCCCTAAACCTAGCCCTAAGCATAACCCTAACCTTAACTCTAGCCCAAACCCTAACCCTAATGCTTGCCCTAGCCCTTACCCTAGCTCAAACTCTAACCCTTACCCTAAACATAACCCTAGCACTAACCCTAAACATAATCATAGCCTGAATTCTAACTGTAACCATAGCCCAATTCCTAGATCTAACTTTATCCATTACCTTAAACATAATGCTGACCCTAATGCTAACCCTAGCCCTAACCTTAACCCTAACCCTAACCATAGCCTTGACTCTAAACCTTACCCTCACACTAGCCCTAACCCTAGCTCAAACCCTAACAATTACCCTAAACCTAACCCTAACACTAACCCTAAGCCTAAACCTAGCCCTAGCCCTAATGCTAACCTTAACCCAAGTCCTAATACTAGCACTAACCCTATCCATTACCATAAACATAAGCCTAACCCAAATGTTAACATTAGGCCTAACCCTAATCCTATCGCTAACATTAACCTATACATACTCTAAATCTAATCTGAACCTTAAACATAACCCTATCCATTATTCTAACCCGAAACCTAACCCTAATGCTAATTCGAGCCCTGACCCTAACCTTAACTCAAACCGAATCCTAATCCGGACTCTGACCCTAATAATACACCTAGCTCTAAACCTGACCCCTACCCTAAACCTAACCCTTACACTAGACTTAGCCATAAACCTAACCCTAAACTGTCCCCAACTATAAACATAAACCTGACATTAGCCCTAGCCCTAATCCTAGACCTAACACTAACACAAACCCTAGCCTTCATCCTAGCCCTAAACGTGGCCTTAATCCTAACCTGAACCCTCACCCTAGCCCTATCCCTAATTTTAACCCTTGTCCTAGCCCTGAACCTAGTTATATAACACCTTCCCTTCCCCTAAAATAACATTAACCCTTGACCTAAACATAGGCCGAAACCTAATATTAATCCTAATGCTAATCCTAGCCCTAATTTAGCCCTAAACATAACCCTATCCCTAACCCTAGCACTAAGACTAACTCTAACTCTCACCCTAGCCCTATTTCTATTTCTAACCCTATCTGTTACCATAACCCTCACACTAGCCCTAATCTTAGCCCTAACCCTAGCCATAGCCCTATCCCTATATCAAAACATAACTCTAAATATAACCCTAAACTAAAGCCTAAACCTCATCCTACCACTAGCTCTAATACTATGCTAATCCTGAAAATAGCCTTAACCCTAGGCTTAGCACTAAAACAAAACCGAGCCATTGCTCTAAACCTAAATCTTACCCTAAACCAAATCCTATGACTATAACTAGCCATAACCCTAGCACTAATTCGAGTCTTAGGTCTAAAACTAATACTGACCCTGACTCTTATCCAATCACTCACCCTAGCTCTAAATATCACCCTAATCTTAAAGCTAATGCTAACACAAGACTTAACCCAAACCCTAACCCTAAAACTAACCCTAATCCTAACCCTAGTTCTTACATTTGCCATATCCCTGACCCTAGCCCTAATCCTAACACAAAATAGCCATAATCTGAGCCCTAACACTAGATTTAACCCTAAAACTAACCCTAACCCTAGCCCTAAACCTAACCCTAAACCTAGCCCTAACCCAAGCTTTAACCCTATCCCATACCCTAAGCGAAACCCTATCCATAATGCTGACCCTAGTACTCACCCTAATCCTTTGCCTAACCAACATCCTAACCCTATTACTAGTCCTAACCCTAGCCCTCATTCTAGCTTTAACCCTACCCCAAAACCTTACACTAAACTTCACCCTTATTCTGACCGTAACATTAATTATTGGTCTAAATCTGACCCTAACCCTAAATCAAATCCTAAAACTAGCCCTACAGTAACCTTATACCTAAACCTAACACTAACACTAGCACTAGACCTAAACCTAATCCTAAATCTAGTGATAACTTTAGCCCTAGACCTAAACAAATACTTAGTCCTAGTCCTAACAATAAACCTTAACCTAAACCAAACACTAACCCTACTCCTATACCTAAACCTACTCCAAATTCTGGCTTTCACCCTAACTCTAACTCTAGCCTGAACACAGACCCTGATATGAACACTAAACCTAGCTCTAATCTTGACCCTAAACCAAAATCTAAACTTAACACTAGAGAGCCATAACCCTAACACCAAAACTAGCCCTAATTAGAATGCTAGATCTAACATGATCCAAAGCATTAAACCTCGGCCTAAACCTAACAAAAAACCTAGCACTAATCCAAGGCCTAAACCTATCCTAAGCATAACCCTCACCCTAACCCTAGCCCGAACCATAAACCTAATCCTCACCTTAGTCCTAACCCTAGCTCAAAGCCTAACACTTAGCCTAAACATAACCCTAGCCCTATCACTAACCATAACCCAAAACCTAGCCCTAATTCTAACCTTAACCCTAGCCCTAAATCTAGCTATAACCCTAGCCATTACCCTAACTCTAACCCTAACCCTAATAATAACCCTAGGCCTAACCCTAACTGAAACCCTAATACAAATTATAAATCTAACCATAGACCTAACCCTAAATCTCACCCTTGCTGTAGCCCTAACCCTAACTCAAACCCTAACACTTACCCTACATCCAACAGTAAACCTAGCCCTAAAACTAAACTTAACCCTAAATTTAACCTTAATCCTAAAGCTAACCTTATATTTAACCCAATCTATTAACCTAAACGTAACACTAACCTTAAAAAAAGCCCTAGCCCTAACTCTAAATCTAAATCTGACCATAACCATAACAATAACCCTAGACCTAACATTAAACTTAATTCTCGCCCTAGGGCTAACCCTAGCTTAAAACCTAAACTTCACCCTACACCTAACCCTAACCCTATTCTAAGCTAGGGTTACTAGCCCTAACCCAATCCTTAACCCTAACTGTAGCCCTAATCTTAACCATAACATTAGCCCTAACCCTAGGTCTAACCCTCTACATTATCCTTATGATAACTTTAATCCTAAGGCTAACCCTAGGCATAACCCTAATCCTATTGCTAACTTGAAACCTCTACATTACCCTAAACCTACCCTGAACCCTAAACCTAATGATCATTTGTGCCCTATCCCTAAACTTATCTTAAAACAAACCCTAAAACTGATCCTGATCCTAAAAATACACCTATCTCTAAACCTGACCCTTACCCTAAGCCTAACACTTACATTAAACCTAGACATAAACCTAACCCTAAATTTACACCTAACTGTAACACTAGACATGACATTCTCCTTAGCTCAAACTCTAGACCTAACTCTACAACAAACCCTAGCCCTCATCCTAGCCTAAATCTAACCTTAATCAGAACCCTAAACCTAACCCTAACCCTAGCTCAAACCCTAATTCTAACCGTCATCCTTCATCTAAACATAGCTATAACACCATCCCTTACCCTATACATAACCATAACGCTAGTCCTAACACTAGACCTAAGCTGAACACTAACCCTAGCCCTAATTCTAGCCCTAATTTAGCCCTATCCCTAAAACTAACCATAACCCTAGCCCTAAGACTAACACTAACTCTCACCCTAGCCCTATCCCTATTTTAAAACCTATCCATTACCATAACCCTAACACTTGCCCTAACCCTTGCCCTATCCTTAGACATAGCCCTAACCCTGGATCTAATGCTAACTCCAAATCTAACCCTAAACCTAAGCCTAAGCCTAACACTAACACTAGCCCTACCCCTAATGCTAATCTTATATCTAGCACTAACCCTAAATCTAGGATTAAAACAAAACTGAGCAATACCCCTAACACTAAACACTAACAGTAACCCTAGCCCTAATTTGAGTCAACCCTAACTTTAAAACTAACCCTGACCGTGACTCACATGCTAACAGTCACCCTAGCTCTAAACACTGCCTTCAACTTAAACCAAACCCTAATAGTAACCCTAGCCCTTATTTCAGTCTTAAACCTAACCCTAAAACTAACCCTGACCCTGACTCATATTTTAACAATAACCCTAGCTCCAAATATTAACCTACATTAAACCTAACCCTAGCAATACACCTACCCCTAACCATAAACCCTAAAACTAACCCTAATTGTAACCCTAGTTCTTACATTAGCCATTGCCCTAACCCTATTACAAAACTAGACCTAATCCGAGCCATAAACCTAGATTTAATCCTATCACTAACCCTAACTCTTGGGCTAACCCTAGCTCTAAGGCTATCACTTACCCTAAGTGAAACCCTAACCTAATGTTCACCCTAGAACTACCCCTAATCCTTAGGCTAACCAAAACCCTAACCTTATTAATAGTTCTAACCCTAGCACTCACCTTATCTCTAACCCTATCCCAAACCATAACATTAGCCCTGACCCTTATTCTTACCCTAACACTAACCTTAGATCAAACCTGACCCTAACATTAGACCAAACCCTAATACTAGCCCTAGACTGAAACCTAATCCTAAATCTAGCCTTAACTCTAGCCCTAGACCTAAACATGAACATCAGCCTAGCCCTAGCACTAATAATAACCCTTAACTTAAACAAACACTAAACCCCCCTACCCCTAGACCTAAACCTAGTCCTAATTTGGGCTGTAAACGTAACTCTAACTCTAACCTGAACACTGAACCTGCCTTTAGAGTAAACCTATCTCTAAATATGACCCTACAGAAAAATCTAAACCTAACACTAGAACTAGCTATAACCCTAATCCTACAACTAGCCAAAAAAATCACCCTAGCTCTTACATTAGCCACTGCCCTAACCCTAGGCCTAAATCTAACACAAAACCTAGAGCTAATCTTAAGTCTAAACTTAGCCTTAAGAATAACATTAATTCTAACACTAGCCTTAACCCTAACCTAACCCTCACCTTAGTCCTAACCCAGGCTCAAAGCCTAACCTTTACCCTAAATATAAACTTACACCTATTAGTAAATCTAACCCTAAACCTAGCCCTAATCCTATCATTAAGCCTAGCCCTAAAACTAGCTCTAAACCTACCCATTACCTTAAACTTACCTCTTACCCTATTGATAACCCTAACCATAGCCCTAACCCTAAGCCTAAACCTCAATCTAACCCTAAATATAACCATAAACCTACATCTAAACCTATCTATTACCCTAACCCTAAACCTACCCTAATGATGACCTAGCCCTAATTCTAACCCTATCCCTAACCATACTGTAATCTTATTCATAGACCTAACCCTAAACCTAACCATCACCCTAGCCCCAACCCTAGATCAAAACCTAAACCTTATGCTAAACATAACCCTAACCTTAACCCTAGTCCTAACACTAACCCTAACCCTAAATCAAGACTTATTCCTAACCATAAAACTGGTTCTAAACTTAACTCTAACCCTATCCATTATATTAAACATAACACTTAACCTAATGTAAACCCTAGGCCTAACCCTAACCCTATCACTAACCCTAACCTAATCAATTACCCTAAACCTAACCTGAACCCTGAACAAAACACTGTCATTACCATAACCCATAACCTAATGCTAATTCGAGCCCTAAACCTAAACCCTAACCTCAACCAAATCCTAACACTGACCCTGACCCTAACAAATCCCCGAGCTCTAAAGCTGAACCTTACCCTAAACCCAACACTTACACTAGACCTAGCCATAACCCTAATTCTAAAACTATCCCCAACTCTAAGCCTAAACCTTACATTAGCCCTAGCCCTAATCCTAGCCCTAAACCTAAAACAAATCCCATCCCTTATCCTAGCCCTAAACCTAGCCTTTATCCTAACTCTAACCCTAACCCTAACCCTAAACATAGCCCTAATCTTAGCCCTAATTTAGCCCTATTTCTAACCTTGGCCCTAACCCTAGCCCTAAGACTAACTCTAACTCTCACCCTAGCCCCATCCCTAGTTCTAACCCAATCCCATAACAGAACACTAATCCTAACCCTAACCCTAGCCCTAACCCTAGACCTATCCTTATCCCTAGACCTAAACTAGATCTAACTTTAACTTTAAATCTACCCTATTTCTAAGCCTCACCCTAATCCTAACACTAACTCTAAATCTATCTTTACCCCTAAGCCTTAACCTAAACCTGACACTAGCCCTATAATGCTAATTCTAAAAGTAGTCCTAATTCTAGCCCTAGACCTAAAACAAAACCAAGCCATAGCCCTAACTTTAACCCTTTACCTAAACCAAATCCTAACCCTAAACCTAAACATAGCCCTAATTCGGGATTTAATCCAAACCCTAAAACTCACCCTGACCCTGACTCTGATCATAACACTAACCCTAGCTCTAAACATCACCCTAAACCTAAACCTAAACCAACACTAGACCTAGCCCTAACCCTAACTGTAAATTTAAACCTAATCATAAACCTGGTACATAATTAGCCATAACAATAACCCTAGCATGAACTTAACCCAAAACCGAGCCCTAATTTGAGATATAACTCAAGTTTTAATCCTAAACCTAACCCCATCCCTAGCACTAATCATAACCATTACCATAGCCATAAACCTAGCTCTAAACCTATCCATTGCCATAGCTATAACCCTAACCCTAATGCTAACCCTAGGCTTAAACCTAACTCTATACCTAATCCTCAACCTATCCATTATCCTAAACCAAACCTAACCTCTAAACTTCAACGTATCATTACCCTAAAACTAACCCTAATGATAATTTGAGCCCTAACTTTAAACCTTAGCCTATCCCAAACCCTAACCCGGACCCTGACACTAAAATTACTCCTAGCTCTAATAGAATATAGTCATTAATTTAATAAAAGGCATACCATTTCTGGTGGTATATAGGGAACTAAGGGTCAGGGATAGGATGCTATGTTAAGGAGGAAAGGTGTGAGAGTATGGGATTAATCTAACTTAGCAAATTGGAGGAGAACTCTAATGAATAAACAGGGGTAACTTATGAAAGAATGTATAAATTCAAATTCCTTATATGTATTCATAAAATTACCCTATGTATAAATAGTAAAATTTAGGAGGTTGAAAGTGGGATAGAGAGAAGAAGAAAAAATAACAAGGAAAGAAAAAAAGAGAGGGAGAAAAAAAATAAGAGAAAATAAAGGGGAGTGAGGTGGGGACCTGTGCAATTCCTCTATATTATACTATTCTGGTGATTCAGTTCTTAAAGTTCAATTTCATGCAAAGTTCTTGGTTTCACATATGTTGATGTTGTGAGGACCAGAGGGGGAAGTGCAGAGGAGAATGGATAAGAGCGAGAAAAGTAAGAAAGAAAAAAAAAGTCTCTCAGAACTTTGTTTCCTTTTCTTCCAGTAGGTGGAGTTGTCCATTTCTAGCTTGAGTCTCTGTGTTCAGGGTGGTGGAGGTAGCCAGTGTTAGAGGGCTGGAGTTTCTACCTGGAACCCTACCTACTCTTAGTCTCTGAGTTGGAAACCAAGTTCCTGTACACTTGCTGTTCTGCATGGATAGCTACGCCCCCCAAAAGCTTGAACTTGTGTAATGTCCAGAACTTGGTCTGGTGACCTGCAAGCAATGCCACTGTGTTCTGTGCTGCCTTCTGTCTAACCTGAGAGCGCCCACGAGGCTGAGATTTCCCTCTGAGCTGACTGCTCACGGGCGAAGGAGACTTCCATCTGTGCCGAGAGCTCACGCACAGCCCAGACTTCTGTCTGCGCTAAGAATAACCACGTGGCCAAGCCTTCTGTCTGTGCCAACAGCACCTGCATAGCCCTAGTTTTCTTCAAATTTCTATGATACTGGAACAGGATTCATCTTTTACTTAGCCAGGTTTGGGCCTTCTCAGTTCAATGGTTCAGTGTAATGAACAGTTTGTATTTTAAGGTTTCTCTTCATTATGGCTTATTGATGTGAATGAAAATTGAGCTGGAAATCAAACAGGGTTGGTAGGAGGTTCTTGAAACTTCACACAGTCAGTTCTCTGTAGGCACTCTCTGGTTTCTTTCTTTTGAAGGTAGGCCAAAGCTGAAGCACGCAAAAGCAAGTGTATCCGAGAGCCCTTAAGGAGAAAACAGAGAAATATGTATGTACTGAAATAAGTCTCCCAATGATTTGATAAGATTTCTTTGCTACTGCACAGTATTAATCTTTTAGCTTTCCCCAGTAGGCTCCAAATGTTTGGAACTTCTAGGACCTATATGGGTAAATAGAAATGGAGCTGTAAATCAAACATGTTTTGTGCTAGCTGCTTAAACTTCACACACTAAATCAATTCTTTTTTGGGCACTCTCTGTGTTTTTTTTCCTCGTGAAAGTATCCCAAAAATGAACATGCAAAAACAATTCTATGCAAGAGAACTTTAGGAGAAATACAGGAAAATATGCATGTACTTAACTACTTACTCCAATCATTTGGTCAGATTTCTTTATATTGAAGAAGATTCATCTGTTAGCTTGCCACACTGGGCTCCACAACTTTGATATTTCTATGATCAAAGTTTTTTTCTAAAAAGGTTAGGATTAGGCTTATGATTAGAGTTAGACCTAGTGTTAGGGTTAGAGTTTGTCTTGTTCAAAAACTTTGATACTGGGTAGGATATATTTATACCTAGCCTTACTATGATCTCCAGGTTTCAGAATTCTTGGTTCAATGCTTTGCTGTCAGGAACAATTTGTATTTTATGGATTCACTTCATTTTGACTTACATGGATAAATGGACATAGAGGTGGAAATCAATCAAGGTTGGTGCTAACTGCCTGAAATTTCACACACTCAATCAGTTCTCTGTGGGCGGTCTCTGGTTTCTTCCTTGTGAAAGTAGTTCTAAACTGAAGCATGCAAAACAAATTTATCCAAGAGCACTTTAGGAGAAAACAGTGAAATATGCATGCACTGAAGTCCTTCCCCCAATTATTTGGTCAGATTTCTTTGATACTGTGCAGGATTCATCTGTCAGCACTAGGCTCCCCAGTTTGGGACTTCTGTGATCAAAGGTTCTCCAAACAGGTTAATGTTTGATTTATGGTTAACTTTAGGGCTAGGTTTAGAGCTAGTGTTAGGGTTAGAGTTTGTTTTTTTCACATTTCTTTGATACTGGGCAGGATACATGTTTTTTCTATCCTTACTATACTCCCCATGTTTAGGCCTCCTAGATAAAATAATTTGCTCTCAGAAACATTTTCAATTTTCATGTTTCACTTCATTTTGCCCTATAGAGGTGAATGGAAATGGAGCTGGAAATCAAACAGGGTTTGTGCTAGCTGATTGAAACTTCTCACTGTCAATCAATACTCTGTGTGCACTCTCTGCTTTTTTCCTTGTGAAAGTAGACCTAAGCTGAAGCATTAAAAAAAACTTTATCCAGGGTAATTTATGAGAAACAGGGGAAAATGCATGTAGTGAACTACCTCCTCCAATTATTTGCTCATATTTCTTTGATACTGCACAGGATTCATCCATTAGCCTGTCCCACTGGGTGCACCAAATTTTAAATTCTGTGATCATAGGTTCTCTAAACATAGGTTCTCTAACTACAGTTAGGGCTAGGGTTAGATATAGTGCTAAAGTTAGAGTTAATTTTGTTCAAATTTATTTGATTCTGGGCAGGAGTCAACTTTTCCTAGGCTCACTATGTTCCCCATGTTAGGGCCTTCTCGATTCAATGGTTTGCTGTCAGGAACTGTTTGAGTTTTGAGGTTTCACTTCGTTTTGACCTATATGGGTAAAGGGAAATGAAGCTTGAAATCAAAGAGGGTTGGTGATAGCTGCTTGAAACATCACACACTCAATCAGTTCTCTATGTGCACTCTCTGGTTAGTTCTTTGCAGTTGTAGCCCTAAGCTGAAGCGTGTGAAGCAAATTTATCTGAGAGTACTTTAGGAGAAAACAGGAAAATAGGCATGTACTGAACTACCTCCCACAATTATTTGGTCACATTTCTTAGATGCTGCACAGGATTAATCTATTAGCTTGCCCCAATAGGCTCCCCACGTTTGGGACATCTGGGATCAATGGTTTTCCAAACAGGTTGGGGTTAGAAATAGAATTAGGGTAAGGGATAGCTTTAGAGCTAGTGTTAGTGTTAGAGTTTGTTTTGTTCAAATCCCTTTGATACTGGGAAGTATTTATCTTTTTCCTGTTTTTAATATACTCCAAATGTTTGGGCCTCCTACATAAAAGGGTTTGCTCTCAGGAACAGTTTCAATTTTCATGTTTCTCTTCTTTTTTCCTTATAGGAGTGAATGGGAATGAAGCTGGAAATCAAACAGGGTTTGTGCTAGCTCCTTGAAACTTCACACACTCAATCAGTTCTCAGTGAGGATTCTCTGGTTTGTTTCCTGTGGAAGTACCCTAAGCGAGTTTTGTTCAAATTTCTTTGATACCAGGCAGGATTAATCTTTTACCTAAGCTTAATAAGTTCCCCAGGTTTAGTCCTTCTTGGTTCAAGGTTCACTGTCAAGAACAGTTGTTAGGGTTAGGGTTAGGGCTAAAGGCAAGTTAGGGGTATGGCAAGTTTTAGGATTAGCTTTATGGTTAGGGCAAGTGTTAGGTTTGGTTTAGGATTATGGTAACAGTTAAATTTAGAGTTAGGTTTAGATTTAGAGTTAAGTTTAGATCTAGAGTTAGGGCTAGGGCTAAGGATAAAACTAGGGATAGAGATAGGGATAGGGCAAGATTTAGAGTTAGTCTTAGCACTAGGTTTATGGCTATAATATGTTTAAGTTTTCACTTCATATTGACCAGTTTGGGTAAATAAAATGTAGCTGGATAACAAACATGGTTGGTGTTAGCTGCTTGAACTTCATATACTCAATCAGTTCTCCTTGGGCAATCTCTGGTTTCTTCCTTGTAAATGTAGCCCTACACTGAATCATGCAAAGCATAGGTTTAGTGTTAAGGTCATGTTCAGAGGTAGGGTAAGTGTTAGTGTCAGAGTTAGTTTTAGGATTAGTGTTAGGACACGAATTAGAACTAATGTTAGGGCTAGGTGAAGGGTTAGGGTTTAAGTTAAGGGTTAGTTTAGTTTTAGAGCTAGGGTTAGGGATAGGGATAGATTTTGGATTAGCATTAGGGTTAGGGGTAGTGTTAGGGTCAGGTTTAGGTGTAGAGTTAGGGTTAGATTTAGAGTTAGGGTTAGATCAAGGTTTAGGGCTAGGGCTAGAGTTAGGGCTAGGATTAGATTTATGGTATGGGATAAAGTTAGAACTAGGGATATGGCTATAACGAGAGATAGAGTTTGTCTTAGGACTAGGCTTAGAATTAGAGTAGGGTTAGGAATAAATTAGGGCTAGGATTAGGGCTAGGGTTAGTGTTAGGTTTAGGCAAAGGCATAGGGCTAGGTTTAGGGTTAGCATGGGAGTTAGGGTTAAGTTTAAAGGAATGGATGTGGTTATATCTAGCTTTAGGGCTAGGGCAAGGGTTAGAATTAGTATTAGGGCTAGGGTTAGGGTTCAGGTTAGGATTAAGACTAGGTTTAGAGCTAGGATGAGGGTTAGGATTTCTGTTAGGGTTTGGGCTAGGATTAGGCCTAGGGATAATGTCAAGTATAGGGTTATGGTTAGGAATAGTTTTAGGGTTAGCTTATGGATAGGTCTACTGTAAGGGTTATGTGTAGGGTAAGGGTCAGGTTTAGAGCTAGTGGTATTATTAGTTTTAGGGTCAGGGTTAGCGATTCATTTAGGTTATCATTTAGGTTAAGGGCATTATTTAGCATTAGAGTTTGGTGCAGGGTCAGTGTAATGGATAGGGTTAAGTATAGGTTTCAGTTAAGGTTTAGGGTAATGGATGGGTTAGGTTTAGTGATAGGGTTAGAGTTAGCATTAGAGTTAGGGTTGTTTTTAGTGTAATGGATGTTTAGAGCAAGGGTTTGGACTAGGTTATGGTTTGGATTAAGTCTAGGATAAGGGTTAGGTTTAGGGATAGGGCTAGGGTTTGGATTAGGGTAGTGTTAGGATTAGGGTAAGTGTTAGAGTTAGGGCTAAGATTA
Organism: Marmota flaviventris; assembly: GCF_047511675.1. NCBI lineage: Eukaryota > Metazoa > Chordata > Mammalia > Rodentia > Sciuridae > Marmota > Marmota flaviventris. Next base: position 114,047,351 of record NC_092500.1, read on the forward strand.
TGATTAGGTTAGGGTAAGGGTTAGTGTTTGAACTAGGGTTTGGGCTAGGGCAAGGGTTAGGTTTAAGTTTAGGTCTAGGGTTATGTTTACAGTTAGGGTTTGGATTAGGTTAGGGTTACGGCTAGGGTTTTCATTAGGGTTTGGGTTAGTGTAATGGATAATGTTAGATTTAGGGTTAGTGTTAGGGTTAAGGTATGTGTTAGGGCTTGTGTTAGAATTAGGTTTAGTGTAAGGCTTAATGTTTTAGCTAGGGTTAGATCTATGGCAAGGGTTAGGTTTAGTGTTAGGAATACAGTTATATTTAGGGTTAGGGTAAGGGTTAGGGTAATGGATTGAGTTAGAGGTAATGTTCGGGGTAGGATTAAGGTTAAAATTAGATATAGGGTTAGGGTTAGGGTTTAGGATAGGATTAGGGTTATGTTTAGGGTAAGAATTAGGCTTTGAGGTTGCGTTAGGTCTAAGGGGAGGGTTAGGGTAAGAGTTAGGAGTAGGGCTAGGGTTAGGGTTAGGGTTATGTTTAGGGCTATGTTTAGGCCTAGGATTAGGGTTAGGTTTTGTGTTACGTTTAGGCCTAGGGTTAGGACAATGGGTAATGTCAAATCTGGGGTTATGTTTAGAGCTAGTTTTAGGTTTAAGGTTATGGCTAGGTCTAGTGTTAGGTGTAGGTTTTGGGTTAGGGTCAGGTTTAGAGCTAAGTTTAGTATTAAGGTCAGAGTCTGTGTTCAGGTTAGGGTTAGGTTTAGAGCAAGATATAGGACTAGCATTAGGTCTAGAGTTAGGGTTAGTGTTTTATTTATGTTAAGGTTTATTGTTAGGGCTACTGCTAGGTTTTTGTTTAGGTCTAAGGCTAGATTTATAGCTATGTTTAGGATTAGCTTTTGGTCTAGTGCTAATGTTAGGGTTAGATATGGTATAGGATTACTGGTAGGGTTACAGTTAGGGTCTGGTTTAAGGTTAGGGTCAAGTTTAGACCTATGGTTAGTTTTAGGGTCAGAATAAGGGTCAGGGTTAGGGGTAGAGTTAGAATGAGGACTAGTGTTAGGTCTAGTAGTATTTTAGCATTTAAGTTAGGCTAAGGATTAGGGTCAGAACTAGGATTAGCATTGGGTTTGGGGTTTGGCTTAGGGTAAGGGAAAGTGTTAGAGTTACTGTTAGGGCTAGGGTTAGGGTTAAGGTTAGGGCTAGTGTTAACATTAATATTAGGGTTAAAGCTAGGGTTAGGGCTCGAATTAGGGGTAGGATTTGTGATAGGTTAAGGTTAGGTTTAACCCAACGACTAATGTATGAACTAGGATTATGATTAGGGCTAGTTTTAGGGTTAGGGTTAAGGCTAGGTCTAGTGTTAGGGTTAATTTAAGGTTAGGATGATGAATAGAGCTAGGGTTAGTGTTAGAGTCAATGTCACTGTCAGGTTTAGTTTTAGAGTTAGGGTTAGGGCTAGGTTTAGGGTTAGGGTATGGTTTAGGTTAAGGGTTAGGGTTAGGGTTATGGCTTGGTTCTGTTTTATGGCTATGGCTAGGGTAATGGCAAGTTTTAGGATTAGCAATATAGTTAGTGCTAGTGTTAGTGTTTGGTTTAGGATTATGGTTGTGGTTAAATTTAGAGTTAGGTTTAGATTTAGAGTTAGATTTAAATGTAGGGTTAGCGTTAGGGCTAGGACAAGATTTAGAGTTAGTCTTCTCACCAGGGTTAGAATTAGGATAGGACTAAACTAGGGTTATGATTAGTACTAGGCTTAGTTAGGCCTAGATTTAAGGCTAGGTTTAGTGTTAGGTTTAGGGTTAGGGTTAGGTTGTGTGTTATGTTTAAGTTTAGGGTAAAGGATGGGTTTATAGGTAAGTTTAGGCTAGGGTGAGTGTTAGAATTTGGCTTAGTGCACTGGTTATGATTTGGGTTAGGATTAAGACTAGGTTTATGGATAGGATTAGGGCTAGGGTTAATTTCAAGTCTAGCACTATGGTTAAATATATTTTTGGGTTAGGTTTATAGACCTGATTAAGTGTGTGAAATTTCAAGCAGCAAGCACAAACCCTGTTTGATATACAGCTCAAATTTTATTCACCCATATAGGTCAAAATGCAGTGAAACCTGAAAATACAAACTCTTCCTTAAAGCAAATATTTGCACTTTGTTGGCCCAAACTTGGCAAGCATAGTTAGGATAGGAAAAAAATGCATCCTTCCCAGTATCAAAAAAACTAGACCAAAACTAACTCTAACCATAACACAAGCTTGTCACCCTAGCCCTAAAACTAAAACAAACCCTGACACTACCTAACCTCTTTAGATTCCTCTTTGGAATCCCAAATTGGTGAGCCTACTGGGCTAGCAAACAGATTAATTCCTGTGCTTTATCAAACAAATCTGACCAAACAATTAGGGGAGGAAATCCAGGAACTGGGTATTTCCATGTTTTCTTATACAGTATTCTTGAATCAACTTGTTTTTGTGTGCTTCAGCTTTGGGCTTCTTCTACAAGAAAAAATCCAGACAATACTCACAGAGAACTGACTGAATGTGTGAAGTTTGAAGTAGCTAGCAAAAACCCTCTTTGATTTCAGGCTGCATTCCCATTTAGGCATATAATTACAAATGCAGTGAAAATACAAACTGTTCCTGACGGCAAACACTTGCATCTAGTATGCCCAAACATGGCGAGCATAGTTAGGCTAGGTAATAGATGAATCCAGGCCAATATCAAAGAAACTAGACAATAACTAACTCTACGCATAACACAAGCTGTCACCCTAGTCCTAAAACTAACACAAACTCTAACACTTACCCTAACCTGTTTAGAGAACCATTGATAATTGGATACCAAATGTCAGGAGCCTAGTGGGCTAGCAAATAGATGATTTCTTGTTCTTTATCAAACAAATCTTACCAAACAATTGGATGAGGAATTTCATTAACTGGTTATTTCCCTGTTTGCTTATAGAGTGCTCTTGGATCAACTTGTTTTTGTGTGCTTCAGCTTTGGGCTTCTTTTAGAAGAAATAAACCAGACAATGCTCATGGAGAACTGATTGAGTGTGTGAAGTTTCAAGCATCTAGCAAAAACCCTATTTGATTTCCACCTAGATTTCCATTCACCCATATAGGTCAAAATGCAGTGATACCTGAAAATACAAACTGTTTCAGACAATGAACACTTGTACTTGGAAGGCCCAGACTTGGGGAGCATAGTTAGGCTAGGTGAAAGATGAATCTTGCCCAGTATCTAAGAAATTGGCCCAAAACAACTCTAACACTAACACTAGCTCTAACCCTAACTCTAACCCTATCCCTAAACCTAACCCTATCGCTAAAGTGTTTAGAGAACCATTGATCTGAAAAGTCCCAGTAGTGTGCAGCATAGTGGGGACAGCAACAGATGAATTCTGTGCAGTACCAAAGATATTTGACTAAGTAATTTGGTTAGATATTTCAGTAAATTGGTATTTGTCTGTTTTTTAATAGAGTGCTCATGGAAAAATTGTTTTTTGCATGCTTCAGCTTAGGGGTACTTCAACAAAAACAATACAATGCATTCTGAGACCTGATTGAGTGTGTAAAGATTCAGGTAGCGAGCACAAACACTGTTCAATTTCCAGCTCAATTTCCAGTCACCCGTATTGCTCAAAATGCAGTGAAACCTAAAAATACAAACTGTTCCTACCAGGGAACAGTTGCACATAGATGGCCCAAACTTGGCGAGCATAGTTAGGATACGTAAAAGTTGAATACTGCCCAATATCAAAGAAATTGGCCCAAAACTAACTCTAGCACTAACACTAGCTCTAAACCTAACCCTAAACCCAACCATAACCCTAACACTATCCCTAAACTGTTTATAGAACCGTTGATCCTAAGAGTCCAAAAAGTGTGGAGCAGAGTGGAGCTATCAAACAGATGAAAGCTGTGCAGTATCAAAGACATCTGAATATATAATTTGGTTAGGTATTTCAGCAAATGGATATTTTCCTGCTTCTTTCATAAAATGCTTTTGGATTAAGTTGTTTTTGCATGTTTCACCTTAGGACTACTTCAACAAGAAAGAAATAAGACAATGCATTTTGACACCTGATTGATTCTGTGAAGTTTCAAGCAGCAAGCACAAACCCTGTTCTAACCTGTATAGGTCAAAATGCAATGAAACCTGAAAATACAAACTGTTCTGATAGGGAACACTTGCACATAGAGAGCCCTAACTTGGCAAGCATAGTTAGGATAGGTAATAAATGGATCCTGCCCAGTATCAAAAAACTAGCCAAAAACTAACTCTAACCATAACACAAGCTTTTAACCCTAGACCTAAAACTAACACAAACCCTGACACTCTCCCTAACTTGTTTAGAGAACCACTGATCCTTGGAGTCCCAAACTAGGGGAGATAGTGGGCTATTGAACAGACAAATTCTTGCACCTTATCAAAGAAATCTGACCAAATAATTGGGGAAGGAATTTTAGTAACTGATTATTTCCCTGTTTTCTTATAGAATGCTCTTGGATTAACTTGTTTTTGTGTGATTCAGCTTTGGGCCACACCAACAAGAAAAAAAAAACAGACAATATGCAGAAAGAACTGATTGAATGTATGAAGTTTCAAGCAGCTAGCAGAAACAATGTTTAATTTCCAGCTGGATTTCTATTCACCCATGTAAGTCAAAATGCAGTGATACCTGAAAATTCAAACTGATCCTGGAAATGAACAATTGTACCTAGACGGCCCAAACTTGTTGAGCATATTTAGGCTACAGAAAAGATGAAACCTGCCCAGAATCAAAGGAATTAGACCAAAACTAACTCTAACCCTAACACTAGCTCTAACCAAAGACCTAATCCTAACCCTAACCCTAACACTATACGTAAACTGTTTAGAGATCCATTGAACCTATGAGTCCAAAAAGTGTGCAGCAGAGTGGGGCCAGCAAACAGATGAATCCTGTGCTGTATCAAAGACATCTGACTATATAATTTGGTTAGGTAAATCAGTAAATGTGTATTTCCTGTTTTTCATAGAGTGCTTTCGGATTAAGTTGTTTTTGCATGCTTCAGTTAGGGCTAATTCAACAAGAAATAAACAAGACAATGCACACTAAGCACTGATTGAGTGTGTGAAGTTTCAAGCATCAAGAACAAACCCTGTTTGATTTCCAGATTGACTTCCATTCACCTGTGTAGGTCAAAATGCAGTGAAACCTGAAAATACAAACTGTTCCTGACAGCAAACACTTTCACCAAGAAGGCCCAAACTTGGCGAGCATAGTTAGGCTAGGTAAAAGATGAATCATGCCCTGTATCAAAAAAAATACCTAGATAAAAACTAACAGTAACCATAACACAAGCTTGTAACTTTAGCCCTAAAACTAACACAAATCCTGACAGTAACCCTAACCTGTTTAGAGAACCATTGATCCTTGGAGACCCAAATTAGGGAAGACTAGTTGGACATCAAACAGATGAATACCTGCACCTTATCAAAGAATCAGACCAAATAATTTGGTAAGGTATTTCAGTAACTAGTTATTTTCCTGTTTTCTAATAGAGTGCTCTTGGATAAAGTTGTTTTTGTGTGCTTCAGCTTTGGGCTTCTTCTGCAAAAAACAAATCAGATGATGCTCACAGAGAACAGATTGAGTGTGTATAGATTCAAGCATGTAGCATAAACCCTGTTTGATTTCCAGCTGGATTTCCATTCAGCAATATAGGTCAAAATGCAGTGATACCTAAAAATACAACTGTTCCTGACAGCGAACAGTTGCATCAGAAGGTCCAAACTTGGCGAGCATAGTTAGGCTGGGGAAAAGAAGAAACCTGCCCAGTATCAAAGATATTAGCTCAAAAATAACTCTAAATCGAACACTAGCTCTAAACCTAACCCTAACTCTAAGCCTAAACCTAACACAAAACCTGGCCCTAACCAAGGCCTAAATATACCCTAAGCATAACCCTCACCCTAACCTTAGGCTGAACCCTACCCTAATTCTCACCTTAGTTCTAACCCTAGCTCAAAGTCTAACACTTAGCCTAAACATAACCATAGCCCTATCACTAACCATAACATTAACCATAGCCCTAGTCCTAACCTTAACCATAGCCCTAACCCTAGCCCTAACCCTAGCCATTACCCTAATTCTAACCCTAACCCTAATGATAACCCTAGCCCTAACCCTAACCAAAATGCTAATACAAACCATAAAACTATCCCTAGACCTAACCCTAAACCTAACCCTTGCTGTAGCCCTAACCCTAACTCAAACCCTAACCCTTATGATAAATTCAAGAGTAAACCTAGCCTTAAAACTAAATTTAACCCTAAACCTAACCTTAATCATAAATCTATCCTTATATTTAACCCAACTATTAACCTAAACCTAACCCTAACCATAAAAAATCCCTAGCCCTAACAGTGAACCTAATCCTGACAATAACCATAACAGTAACCCTAGACCTAACTCTAAACTTAATCCTTGCCCTAGGACTATCCCTAGCTCAAAACCTAACCTTTACCCTACACCTAAGACTAACCCTATTTTAAGCTAAGGTTACTAGCCCTAAACCAAACCCTAACCCTAACTGTAGCCATAATCCTAACCATAACCTTAGACCTAACCCTAGCTCTAACCCTCTACATTATCCTTATGATAACCCTAATCCTAATGCTACCCCTAGGCCTAACCCTAATCCTATTGCTAACCCGAAACCTCTACATTACCCTAAATCTACACTGAACCCTAAAGCTAACCCAATCCATTACTGTAACACTAACTCTAATGCTCATTTGTGCCCTATCAATAAATCTTAACCTGAAATAAATGCTAACCTTGATCCTGACCCTAAAAACACAACTAGCTCTAAACCTCACCCTTACCCTAAGGCTAACACTTACACTAGACATAAACCTAACCCTAAATCTACACCTAAATGTAACACTAGACATGAAATTAGACCTAGCCCTAATTCTAGACATAACCCTACAAAAATCTCTAGCCCTCATAGTAGCCCTAAATCTAGCCTTAATCATAACCCTAACCCTAACCCTAGCTCTAACCCTAATTCTAACTCTCACTCTACCTCTAAACCTAGCTATAACACCATCCCTTACCCTAAACATAACCAAAACCCTAGTCCTAATGCTAGACCTAAGCTGAATATTAACCATAGTTCTAATTTTAGCCCTAATTTAGCCCTATCCCTAAAAGTAACAATAACCCTAGCCTTAAGACTAACACTAACTCTCGCCCTACCCCTATCCCTATTTCTAAACCTATCCGGTACTGTAAACCTAACACTAACCCTAACCCTTGCCCTATCCTTAGACCTAGCCCTAACCATAGATCTAATGCTAACTCCAAATCTAACCCTAACCCTAAGCCTAAGCCTAACACTAACACTAGGCCTAACCCTAATGCTAATCATATAACTAGTGCTAACCCTAAACCTAGGACTAAAACAAACTGAGCAATACTCCTAACCCTAAACCTTAACTTAAACCAACACTACACCTAGACCTTACCTTAGCCCTAATTCGAGACCAAATGCTAACCTCAAACCTTATGCTGACCCTGACTCATATCCTAATACTCATCCTAGCTCTAAACACCACCCTAAAACTTAAACACCACCCTAACAGAAACCTTAGCCCTAATTCGAGACAACCCTAATATTAAAACTAACCCTGACCCTGACTCATATCCTAACAGTAACCCTAACTCTAAACACCACCCTCAAATTAAACTGAACCCTAACAGTATACCTAGCCCTTATTTGAGTCCTAACCCTAAGCCTAAAACTAACCCTGACCCTGAATCATAACCTAACAATAACCCTGGCTCTAAATATTATCCTAACATTAAACCTAACCCTAACATTACATCAACCCCTAACCCTAAAACTAACCCTAATTTTAACTCTGGATCATACATTAGCCATTGCCCCAACCCTAACACAAAAACTAGACCTAATCTGAGCCCTAAACCTAGATTTAACTGTAACCATAACCATAACACTAGTTCTAACCCTAGCTCTAAGGCTATCCCTTACCCTAAGTGAAACCCTAACCCTAATGGTAACCCTAGACCTATCCCTAATCCTTAGGCTAACCAAAACTCTAACCCTATTAATAGTCCTAACCCTCGCATTCATCTTAGCTCTAATCCTATACAAAACCCTGATGCTTATTCTGACCCTAACACTAACCCTAGGTATGAACCTGATCCTAACCCTAGACCAAATTCTAATACTAGTCCTAGACTGAAACCTAATCCTAAATCTAGACCTAAACATAAATGTAGCCCTAGCCCTAACAATAAACCTTAACATAACACAAACACTAACGCTACCCCTAGACCTATAACTAGTCCTAATTCTGGCTATAACCGCAAATCTAACTCTAACCCTAACCTGAACCTGCTTTTAGAGTACACATATCTCTAAACCCAAATTTACCGAAAAATCTAAACCTAACACTAGATCTAGCCATAACCCTAATCCTACAACTAGCCCTAAACATAATCTTAGTTCTTACATTACCCATAGCCCTAACCCTAGGCCTAAACCTAACACAAAAACTAGAGCTAATCCTAAGCCTAAACCTAGCCTTAAGCATAACATTAACCCTAACTCTAGCCCTAACCCTCACCTTAGTCCTAACCCTAGCTCAAAGCTTACCCTAATGTGAACCCTAGGCCTAACCCTAACCCTATCGCTAACCCTAATCCAATCAATTACCCTGAACATAACCTGAACCATAAACAAAACAATATCATTACCCTAACCCACACCCTAATGGTAATTCAAGCCCTAAACCTAAACTCTAACCTCAACCAAATTTTAACACTGACCCTGACCCTAATATATCCCTGAGCTCTAAAGTTACCCCTTACCCTAAACCCAATGCTTACATTAGACATAGCCATAACCCTAATTCTAAAACTAACCCCAACCGTAAGTCACAATAGCCCTAGCTCTAATCCTAGCCCTAAACCTTACATGAATCCCAACCCTTATTCTAGCCCTAAACCTAGCCTTAATCCTAACCCTAACCCTAACCCTAGTCCTAAACCTAGCCCAAATCTTAGCCCTAATTTAGCACTATTTCTAACCATAACCCTAACCCTAGCCATAACTCTAATTCTCACCCTAGCCCCATCAATTGTTCTAACCCAATCCCTTAACAGAACCCTAACCCAAGCCCTAACCCTAGCGATAACACTAGCCCTATCCTTATCCCTAGCCCTAAACTAAATCTAACTTTAACTTTAAATCTACCTTATCCCTAATCCTAAGCCTAACCCTAATCCTAACTCTAAATCTAACTCGAACCCAACCTAAACCTAAACCTAACAGTAGCCCTAACCCTAACGCTAATCCTAAAAGTAGTCCAAATCCTAGCCCTAGCCCTAAAACAAAACTGAGCTGTAGCCTTAACCCTAACCCTTAACCAAAATCAAACCCTAACCCTAACCCTAAACTTAGCCTTAATACGAGTTTTAATTCAAACCCTAAAACTAACCCTGACCTTGACTCTGACCATAACACTAACCCTAGCTCTAAATATCACCCTAACCCCAAATCTAAACCTAACAATAGACCTACCCAAAACCCTAACCCTAAATTTAGTCCAAACCATAAATCTGGTACTTGCATTAGCCATGACCCTAACCCTAGCACTAAGTTAACCCAAAACCTAACACTAATTTGATCCCTAACCCGAGTTTTAACCCTAAACCTAACTGGAACCATAGCCCTAATCATAACGATAACCCTAGCCCTAAACCTAGCTCTAAACCTATCCATTGCCATAAACATAACCCTAACCCTAATTCTAACCCTAGGCTTAAATTTAATCCTATCATATCCTAACCTTATCCATTACCCTCAACCAAACCTAAACCTTAAACCTCACCCTATCATTACCCTAACTCTAACACTAACACTAATTTGAGCCCTAACTTTAAACCTTAACATATCCCAAACCCTAACCCAGAGATTGATCATAATAATAGCCCTAGCTCTAAAACTGACCCTAACCCTAAACCTAACCCTTACACTACATGTAACCAAAAACCTAACACTAAAATTGTCTTTTACCATAACCCTAGACCTGATATTAGCCCTAACCCTAATTCTAGCTCTAACCCTCAAACAAACCCTAGTCCTCATCCTAGCCCTAAATCTAGCCTTGATCATAACCCTAACTCTAATGCTAGCCCTAACCCTAACCCTAACCTTCACCTTAGACATAACCCTAGATCAAAGCCTAAACATAACCCTATCCCTATACCTAACCATAACCCTGACCCATCCCTAATCCTATCCTTTACCCTAGCCCGAACCCTAGCTTTAACCCTAGCCAATACCCTAACTCTAACTCTAACCCTAATAATAACCCTAAACCTAACCCTAACCAAAACCCTACCCCAAACCATGAATGAAAACCTAGACCTAACCCATGCCATAGACCTAACCCTAACTCAAACCCTAACGCTTACTCTAAAAACAACAGTAATCATAGCCCTAAACCTAAACTCAATCCTAAACCTAACCTTTACCCTAAAGCTAACCTTACATCTAACCCAATCTATTACCCTAAACCTAAACCTAAACCTAATGAAAACCCTAGCCATAACCCTAAACCTAACCCTGACCATAACCATAACCCTAACCCTAGATCTAACATTAAACCTAATCTTTGTCCTGGACCTAACCCTAATTAAAAACCTAACCTTTACCCTAAATGTAACCAAAACCTTACCCTAAATTAGGGTTACTAGCCCTAAACAAAACTCTAACCATTAATATAACCCTAAACCTAACCATAACCTAGCCCTAACCCTAGCTCTAACCCTATATATTATCCTTAAGATAACCCTAATTCTAATGCCAACTCTAGGCCTTGCCCAAACCCTATTGCTCACCCTAAAATCCTCCATTACCCTAAATTTACCCTGAACCCTAAATTTAACCTGATCCATAACCCTAATTCTAACCCTAATCCTAATACTCAGTTGAGCCCTATTCCTAAACTTTAACCTAAAACAAACCCTAACTCTGATCCTGACACTAAAAATACACCTAGCTCTAAACCAGACCCTTACCCTAAGCCTAACACTTACACTAGACCTAGACATAAATCTAACCCTAAATCCATCCCTGTTACACTAGACCTGACTTTAGCCCTAGCTCTACTTATAGACCTAACCCTACAACAAACCCTAGCCTTCTTCCTAGCCCTAAAACTAGCCTTAATCATAATCCTAAACCTAATCCTATCCCTAACCCCAATTCTAACACTCACCCTACCTCTAAACCTAGCTATAACATCACCCCTTAGCCTAAACATAACCATAACCCTAACCCTAATATTAGGCCTAAGCTGAACACTAACCATAGCCCTAATCCTAGCCCTAATTTAGCCCTATCCCTAAAACTAACCCTAACCCTAAGACAAACTCTAACTCTTGCCCTATTCCTATTCCTAGTTCTAACCCTATCCATTAATGTTACTATAACCCTTGACCTATCCTTAGACCTAGCCCTAACCATAGATCTAACGTTAACTCCAAATCTAACCCTAAACCTAAGCCTAACACTAACACTAGCCTTAACACTAACGCTAATCATATAACTAGCCCTAACCCTAAGCCTAAAACTAAAACAAAACTGAGCAATACCCCTAACACTAAACCTTAACTTAAACAAAACCCTAACTCTATACGTAGACCTAACCCTAGCCCTAGTTCTAGTCCTATCTCTAACCTTAAACTTACCCTGACCCAGACTCATATCCTAACACTCACTCTAGCTCTAAACACCACCCCAAAATTAAATGAAACCATAACAGTAACCCTAGCCCTAATTCGAGTCATAACCCTAACCTTAAAACTAATCCTGACCCTGACTCATATCCTAACAAGGACAGTAGCTCTACGTATTGCCCTAAGCTTAAACCTAAACCTAACACTACACTTACCCCTAACCCTAACCCTAAAACTAACCCTAATTGTAACCCTAGTTCTTACATTAGCCATTGCCCTAACTCTAACACAAAACTAGCCCTAATCCAAGCCCTAAACCTAGATTTAACCCTAACCCTAACCTTAACTCTAGCCCTAACCCTAGCTCTAAGGCTATCCCTTACCCTAAGCAAAACCCTAACCCTATTGGTAACGCTAGATCTATCCCTAATCCTTAGGCTAACCAAAACCTTAACCCTATTAATAGTCCTAACCCTAGCCCTCACTCTAGCTCTAACACTATCCCAAACCCTAATGCTAACCCTGACCCTTATTCTGACCCTAACACTAACCCTAGGTATAAACCTGACCCTAACCATAGACCAAACCCTAACACTAGCATTAGACCGAAACCTAATCCTAAATCTAGCCTTAACTCTAACCCTAGACCTAAACATAAACCTAGCCTTAGCCAAAAGAATAAACCTAAACATAAACCTAGCCTTAGCCAAAACAATAAACCTAAACCTAACCCAAACACTAACCCTACCCTTAAACCTAAACCTGTCCTAATTCTGGCTGTAACCCTAACTCTAACTCTAACCCAAACCCTGACCCTGCCTTTAGAGTAAACCTATCTCTAAACCTGACAATACCTAAAATCTAAACCAAACACTAGTCCTAGCCATACCGCTAACCCTACAACTTGCCTTAAACATAACCCTAGCTCTTACATTAGCCATAGCCCTAAACCTAGGCCTAAACCTAACATAAAACCTAGAGCTAATCCTAGGCTTAAACCTAGCCATAAGTGTAACACTAACCCTAACCCTAGCCCTAACCCTAAACTAATGCTCACCTTAGTCCTAACCCTAGCTCAAAGCCTAACCCTTACACTAAACATAAACCTATACCTATCCCCAAATCTAATCCTAACCCTAGCCATAATCCTAACCTTAACTCTAGCCCTAAACCTAGCTCTAAACCTACCCATTACACTAAACCTAATCCTAACTCTATTGATAACCCTAGGCCTAACCCTAACCCTAAATCTAACTGGAAAACTAATCCTATACCTAACATTAAACCTCACAATTTCCATAGACTTAACCCTAGCTCAAACTCTAACCTTCACCATAAACCTAAACATAACCATAGCCCTAATTCTAAGCCTAAACCTCAATCTAACCCTAACCATAACCCTAAGCCTATATCTAAACCTATCCATTGCCCTAACCCTAAACCTACCCCTAATGATGACCTAGCCCTAATCCTAACCCTAACCCTAACCATACTGTAATATTATCCCTAGACCTAACCCTAACCCTAGACCTAACCCTAGCTCAAAACCTAACCCTTATGCTAAATATAACCCTAACCCTACTTCTAACCCAACCCTAACCCTAACTCAAGACCTATTCCTAACCATAAACCTAGCCCTAAACTTAGCTCTAACCCTATCCATTATACTAACCATAACCCTTACCCTAATGTGAACCCTAGGCCTAAGCCTAACTCTATCGCTAATCCTAACCCTAACAATTACCCTAAACCTAACCTGAACTGTAAACAAAACCCTATAATTACCCTCACCCACACCCTAATGCTAATTCAAGCCCTAACCCTAAACTCTAACCTCAACCAAACTCTAAAATTGACCCTGACCCTAATGAATACCCTAGCTCTAAAGCTGATCCTTTCCCTAAACCTAACCCTTACACTAGACCAAGACATAACTGTAATCCTAAAACTATCCCCAACTGTAAGCCTAGACCTTACATTAACCTAGTCCTAATCCTAGCCCTAAACCTAACACAAATCCCAGGCCTTATCCTAGCCCTAAACCTAGACTTAATTCTAACCCTATCCTAACCCTAGCCCTAAGACTAAATCTAACTCTCAACCTAGTCCCATCCCTAGTTCTAACCCAATTCCTTACCAGAACCCCAATCCTAGCCCTACCCTAGCCCTAAACTTAGCCCTATCTTTAGCCCTAGCCCTAACCTAGATCTAACTTTAACTTTAAATCTAACACTAACTCTAAGCCTATTCCTAACCCAAACCCTAACTCTAAATCTAAATTTAAACCTAAGCCTAAACCTAAACCTAACACTAGCCCTAACATTAACATTAATCTTAAACGTAGCCCTAATCCTAGCACTAGCCCTAAAACAAAACCGAGCTATAGCCCTAACCCTAACCCTTAACCTAAACCAAACCCTAACTCTTATCCTAAACTTAGCCCTAATTCAAGTTTTAATCCATACCCTAAAACTAACCCTGACCCTGACTCTGATCATAACACTAACCCTAGCTCTAAACATCACCCTAACTCTAAACTTAAACCTAACACTAGACCTAGCCTTAACCCTAACCCTAAATTTAGCCTTAATCATAAACCTGGTACTTACATTAGCCATAACTCTAACCCTAGCACTAACTTAACCCCAAACCTAGCCCTAAACCAAGCTGTAACCTGATTTTTAACCCTAACCTTAACCTAACCATAGCCCTAATCATAACCATAACCCTAGCCCAATCCTAGCTCTAACCATATCCATTGCCATAACCATAACCTTAACCCATCATAACCCTTGGCATAAACCTAAAACTATCCCTAATCCTACCCCTATCCATTACCTTAAACCAAACCTTAAACCCAAAACCTCACCCTATAATTACCCTAACACTAACCCTAATGCTAATTCGAGCCCTAACTTTAAACCTTAACCTATCCCAAACCCTAACACAGATGCTGACACTAACCCTAGCTCTAAACCTGACCCTAACCCTAAACCTAACCCTTACACTACATGTAGCCATCAACCTAACACTAAAACTATCTTTAACCATAACCCTAGACCTGATATTAGCCCTAGCCTTAATCCTAGCCCTAACCCAAAACAAACCCTAGCCATCATTCTACCTTTAAACCTAGCTTTAATTATAACCCTAACCCTTACCATAGCACTAACCCTAATTCAAACTCTTACCCTACCAATAAACCTAGCTATAACGCCATCCCTTACCCTAAACTTAACCCTAACCCTAACTCTAAGGCTAGGCCTAAGCTGAACAGTAACCCTAGACTTAATCCTATCCCTAATTTAACCCCATCCCTAGCACTAACCCTAGCCATAACCCTTGCCTAATCTTTATTCCTAGTTGTAAATCTAGATCTAATCCTAATTCTAAATCTAACACTAACTGTAAGCCTAAGCCTAACATTAATACTAGCCCTAAATCTAATGCTAATCATAAAACTAGCCCTAACACAAACCCTACCAGTAAAACAAAACTGAGCAATAGCCCTAACACTAAATCTGAACTTAAAACAAACACTAGCACTACACCTAGACCTAAACCTAGCCCTAATTTGAGTCCTAACCTTCAGCTTAATACTAACCCTGACTCTGACTTATATCCTAAAACTCACCCTAGCTCTAAACACCATCCTAACCTAAAACTGAACCCTTACAGTAACTCTAGCCCTAATTCGAGTCCTAACTCTAACCCTAAAACTAACCCTGACCCTCACTATTAACACTAACACTAGCTTTAAATATCACCCTAACCTTAAACCTAATTCTAACACTAGAGGTTTAACCCCTATGTATAACCCTAAAATTAATCCTAATTGTAACCCTAGTTCTTACATTAGCCGTTGCTCTAACACTAGCCCTAACACAAACAAAGAAACTAGCCCTAATCCGAGCCCTAAACCTAGCTTTCACCCTAAAGCTTGCTCTAACCCTAGCTCTAACCCTATCCCTTAACCTAAGCCAAACCCTTACCCTAATGCTAACCCTAATCCTCAACCTAACCCAAACCCTAACCCTACTACTAGTCCTAACAATAGCCCTCATTCTAGCTCTAACCATAATCCAAAACCTAACACTATCCCTGACCCTTATTCTGACTCTAACACTAATCCTAGGTCTAAATCTGAACCAAACTCTAAACTGAACTCTAACACTAGCCTTAGTCCTAAACCTAATCCTTTATCTAGCATAACTCGAGCCCTAGACCTAAAGAAAAACCTAGACGTAGTGCTAACAATAACCCTTAGCCTAAGCCAAACACTAACCCTTCCCCTAGAGCTAACCCTAGTCCTAACTTTGGCTTTAACCCTAACCATAACCCTAACCTGAACACTGACTCTGACACTAACACTAACCCTAGCTCTAAAGATCATCCTAACACTAAATCTAAACCCAAAATTATACCTAGCCCCAACATTAACCCTAAACTAGCACTAATCATAACAACTTCTTACATTAGCCGTAGCCCTAACCTATTGCAAAACCTAGCCCTAATCCAAGCCCTAACCTAGCTTTAACCCTAAATCTAACCCTAACCCTAACCATAGCCCTAACTCTTACCCTAAGCCTAACCCTAGACTTAAATCTAAGCATAACTTGAGCCCTAACTCTAGCTCTAAGCTATCAATTACCATAATGATAACCCTAACCCTTATGCTAACCTAGACTGAACCCTAAAACTATCCCTAACCCTAAATCTAACCATTACCCTACACTTAACCTGATCCCTAAACCAAAAACTATCATTACCCTATCCTTAACAATAAAGCTAATCCGAGCCCTAAACCTAAACCTTAACCTAACAAAAAGCCTAACCCTGACCCTAACCCTAATAATACACCTAGCTCTAAACCTGACCCTAACAATGAACCTAATCCTTACAATAGACCTAGCTATAAATCTAACATTAAAAATATCTCTAACTGTAACCCTACACCTGACATTAGCCCTAGCTCTAATCCTAGTTCTAACCCTATAAAAACCTTAGACCACATCCTAGCTATAAACCTCACCTTAATCATAAACCTAAAAAGCCTAATTCTAATCCTCAACCTAGCCCTAAAACTAGCTATAATCCCATCCCTTACCCTAAACCTAACCCTAATCCTAACACTAACACTAACCCTAGCCCTAACCCTTGGCCTAACCCTAACACTAACCCTATCCCTAATCCCAGCTCTAATTTAGCCCTATGCCTAACCATAACCCTAACTCTAACCCTTGCTCTAAGACTAACTTTAACTCTCACCCTAGCCCTACACCAAGTTCTAACCCTATCCCTTATCATCACCCTAAACCTAGACCTATCTTTAGCCCAAACCCTAACCCTATCCTTAGCCTTAGCTCAAACCCTACATCTAAACCTAACTCTGACTCTAACACTAACCCTAGCTCTAAACATCATTTTAACCATAAACCTAAACCTGACACTAGACCTAGCCCTAACTCTAACCCTATAACTAGTGCTAATCATAACCCTAGTTCATACATTACACATACGCTTAACCCAAGTCCGAAACTATCCACAAACCTAGATGTAACCCAAGTCCTAAATATCACCCTAACCTTAAACCTAATTTAATTTTAATTTAAACCTTAAACCTAATTTAGATTTAATTCTAAACTTAAATCTGATGCTAACCCAAACAAAAGCCCTAATCCTATACATAACTCTATCCCTAACCTTAGGTCAAACCCTATCCATTAGCTTAAGGATAACCCTAACCCTTATGCTAATCCTAGGCCAAAGCCTAACCCTATCCATTACACTAAACCACATTTCAACCCTAAACCTAACACTGTCATTACCCTAACCCTAAACCTAATGCTAATTTGAGCCCTAAACCTAAACCCTAACTTAACCCAAACCCTAACATTCAACCTGACTCTAATAATAACCCTAGCTCTAAAACTGTCCCTTACCATAAACCTAACCCTTACACTGAACCAAGCCATAAACCTAACACTAAATCTATCCCTAACTGTAACCCTGGACCTGACATTAGCCCTAGCCCTAATACTAGCCCTAACCCTAACACAAACACTAGCCCTCAGCCTAGCCTTCAGCCTAGCCTTAATCTTAACACTAACCGTAACCCTAGCCCTAACACTACTAATTAACCTTGCCCTATCCCTAAACCTAGCTTTAACCTATTCCCTTACCCTACACATAACCCTAAATCTAACGCTAACCCTAGGCCCAAACCTAACACTAACCCTAGCGCTAATTTATCCCTATCCCTAACCCTAACCCTAGCCCTAAGACTATCACTAGCCCTATCACTAGTTCTAACCCTATGCCTTACCATAACCATAACACTAGCCCTGACCCTAGTCCTAACCCTTGCCCTATCCTTAGCCCTAGCCCTAACCATAGATCAAAACTTAACTCTAAATCTAACCCTAACCCGAAGCCTAAGCCTAACCATTTTTAACACATTTATAGTTACACCCTATGTCTACAGATGTTGGCTTCAATTATTATTTAGAATATAGTCATTAGTTTCATAAAAGGCATAACATTTCTGGTGGTATATAGAGAAGTTAGGGTCAGGGGCACGATGCTATGTTAAGGAGGAAAGGTGTGAGGGCAGGGGGTTCATCTAACTTAGCAAATTGGAGGAGAACTCTAATGAATAGACAGGGGTAATTTACGGAAGAATGTATAAATTCAAATTCCTTATCTGTATTCACAAAATTACCCTATGTATAAATAGTAAAAGTTAGGAGGTTGAAAGTGGGATAGAGGGAGGAAGGAAAAAGAAGAAAAAAATAACAAGGAAAGAAAGAAAGAGAGGGAGAAAGAAATTAAGAGAAAATAAAGGGGGGTGAGGTGGGGCCTATGTAATTCCTCTATATTACACTATTCTGGTGATTCAGTTCTTAAAGTCCAATTTCATGCAATGTTCTTGGTTTTACATATGTTGAGGTTGGGAAGTCCAGGGGGGAAATGTAGAGGAGAATGGATGAGAAGAGCGAGAAAAGTAAGAAAGAAAAAAAAGTCTCTCAGAACTTTTTTTTTTCCTTTCCTTGCAGTAGGTGGAGTTGTCTATTCCTAGCTTGAGTCTCTGTGCTCAGGGTGGTGGAGGTAGCCAATGTGAGAGGGCTTGAATTTCTACCTGGAACCTCCCTACTCTTAGTCTCTGAGTAGGAAACCAGGTGCCTGTACAGTTGCTGTTCCACATTGATAGCTACGCCCCCCAAAAGCTTATGAGAAAAATCTTTAGTTATCACACCTGGAGGTAGAGGAGTTGGAAACCAGGTACCTTAGCAGCCTCAGAACTGAGCTGTTAGCCACACCCACCGATAAATGGCGAGTAAGGTTTTTCAAGATGGATTTCTTCTGTTACTCGTGTAGAGTGTTTGGTGAGGTGTAGGGAAATATGCATGTACTGAACTACCTCAACCAATTATTTGATCAAACTTCTTTGATTCTGCACTGGAATCATCTGTTACTTTTCCCCACTAGGCTCCTTAAGTTTGGGCCTTATATGACCAAAGGCTCTCTAAACAGGATAGGGTTAGGGGTGTGACTATGGTTGGAGATAGTGTTAAGGTTAGAGTTAGTTCTTAGATATTTATGTTTGACACTGGGCAGGATTCATCTTTGACCTAGCCTTACTTTTTTCCCCAGGTTTGAGCCTTCTTGATTCTGGGATGAAATTGTGCCATGTCAAGAGCTTGGTCTGGTGACCTAGAAGCAATGCCTTTGTGTTCTGTGCTGCCTTGTGTCTGAGCCGAGAGTGCCCACAAGGCCAAGAATTCCCTCTGAGCCAAAAGCGCATGCGTGAACAAGACTTCCATCTGCACCAAGAGAAACCACGTGGCCAAGCCTTCCATCTCTGCTGATACCACCTGCACAGCCCTAGTTTTCTTCAAATTTCTATGATACTGGGCAGGATTCATCTTTTACTTAGCCAAGTTTGGGCATTTTTGATTCAATGGTTTGCTGTCAGGGAAAGTTTGTATTTTAAGGTTTCCCTTCATTTTGGCTTATTGATGAGAATGAAAATTGAGCTGAAAATCAAACAGGGTTGGTAGGAGGTACTTGAAACTTCACACAGTCAGTTCTCTGTAGGCACTCTCTGGTTTCTTTCTTTTGAAGGTAGGCCAAAGCTGAAGCATGCAAAAGCAAGTGTATCTGAGAGCCCTTAAGGAGAAAGCAGAGAAATATGTATGTACTGAAAAAAGTCTCCAAAAAATTTGATCAGAATTCTTTGCTACTACACAGTATTTATTGTTTAGCTTGCCACACTAGGCTCCCCAAATTTGGGACTTTTAGGATCAATGGTTTTATATACAGGTAAGGGTTAGGGTTATAATTAGGGTTAGGGTTAGGTTTAGAGCTAGTGTTAGAGTTAGTTATTTTTGTTAAAATTTCTTTGATACTGGGCTGGATTCATCTTTTCCCTAGCCTTACAATGCTCCTCAGGTTTGATATTTCTGAGTCCTTTGGTTCGCTGTCAGGAACAGTTCACATTTTAAGGTTTCACTTCATTTTGACCTACATGGGTAAATCAAAATAGAGCTTGAAATCAAACAGAGTTGATTTGAAAATTTGCTTGAAATTTCACACTCATAATCAGTTCTTAGTGCACATTCTCTGGTTTGTTTCTTGTGGAAGTAGCCCTATGCTGAGATAGAAAGAAATAGCTTTGTCTGTGTGTACTTTAGGAGCAAACGTCAATATTTTTTGGTCACATTACTTTGATACTGTACAGGATTCATTCTTTACCTAGCCTTAGTAGGATCCCCAATTTTGGGCCTTTAAGTTCAACGGTTCACTGTCAGAAACAGTTTGAATTTTTAGGTGTCACTTCATTATGGCATATAGGTGTGAATGACAATGAAGCTGGAAATCAAACAGGGTTGGTACTAGCTGCTTGATACGTCACACACTCAATTAGTTCTCTGTGGGCACTCTCTGCTTTCTTTCTATTTAATATAGGCCAGAGGATAAATATGCAAAAACAACTTTATCCGAGAGCACTTTAGGAGACAACAGGGAAATAAGCATGTAATGAACTACCTCCAACAATTATTTGGTCAGATTTCATGGATACTGTGCATGATTCATCTCTTGGCTTGCCCCACTAAGTTTCACAACTTTGGGACTTCTATGATCAAAGATTATCTCAATAGGTTAGGGTTAAGTTTATGGCTAGTGTTAGGGCTAGGTTTAGACCTAGTGTTATATTTAGAGATATTTTTGTTCAAATTTCATTGATACTAGTCAGGATTCATCTTTTACCTAGCCTTACTATGTTCCCCAGGTTTGGGGCTTCTCAGATCAATGGTTTGCTGACAGTAACAGTTTATTTTTTAAGGTTTCACTTCAATTTGACCTATATGGTCAAGGGAAGTGGAGCTCAAAATCAAATAGAGTTGGTGCTACCTGCTTCAAACTTCACACACTCAATCAGTTTTCTGTGCTCTCTCTGATTTCTTCCTTGTGAAAGTAGCCTAAGCTGAAGCATACAAAACAACTTTGTCCAAAAGCACTTTGGGATTAAACAGGGAAATATGCATGTACTGAACTACCTCAACCAATTATTTGATCAAACTTCTTTGATTCTGCACTGGAGTCATCTGTTACTTTTCCCCACTAGGTTCCCCAAGTTTGGGCCTTATATGATGAAAGGCTCACAAAACAAGATAGGGTTAGGGGTGTGACTATGGTTGCAGACAGTGTTAAGGTTAGAGTTACTTTTTAGGTATTAATGTTTGATACTGGGCAGGATTTATTTTGACCTAGCCTTAATTTATTTCTCAGGTTTGGGCCTTCTTGGTTCAGCAAATCACTGTCAGGAACAGTTTGTATTTTAAGGTTTCACTCCATGTTGACCTATATGGCTAAATGGAAATGGAGCTGAAAATCAAACAGGGTTGATGCTAGCTGCTTAAATCTTTATATACTCAATCAGTTCTCTGTGGGTACTGCCTGGTTTCTTCCTTTTGAAAGTTTCCCAAAGCTAAAGCATGCAAAAAACTTTATCAGACAGCAGTTTAGGAGACAACAGGGCAATATGCATGTACAGAAAATCTCCCCCAAATACTTAGTCAGATATTTTGGATACTTGGCAGGACTCATCTGTTAGTTTGCCCTACTAGTTGCTCCACATTTGGGACTTCTATGACAAAGATTGTTTAAACAGGTTAGGATAGATTTAGGGTTAGGTTTAGAGCTAGTGTTAGGGTTAGTTAATTTTGTTCAAATTTCTTTGATATGGGGAAGTTTAATCTTTTATGTAGTCTTACTATTTTCCCCAGATTTGGGCCTTGATTTAATGGTTCACTGTAAAGAACAGTTTGTATTTTTAGGTTTCAATTCATTTTGACATAGATGGGTAAATGAAAATGGAGCTGGAAATAAAACAGTGTTGGTGCTCACTGCTTTTATCTTCACACACTCAATCAGTTCTCTGTGGGCACTCTCTGGTTTTTCCCTTGTGAAAGTATCCCAAAAATGAAGCATGTAAAAAGTACTCTATGTGAGAGCACTTTAGGAGAAAACAGGAAAATATGCATGTACTAAACTACTTCCCCCAATCATTTGGTCAGATTTCTTTATATTGCACAGGATTAATCTCTTAGCTTGCCCCACTAGGCTCCACAACTTTGACACTTCTATGATCATAGGTTCTCTGAAAAGGTTAGGGTTAGTTTTATGATTAGATTTAAGGCTAGGGTTAGACCTAGTGTTAGTGTGAGAGTTTGTCTTCAAATTTTTTTTTTACCTAGCCTGACTATGTTCCCCAGGTTTCAGCCTTCTTGGTTCAATGCTTTGATGTCAGGAACAATTTGTATTTTATGGATTCACTTCATTTTTACCTACATGGGTAAATGGACATAAAGCTGTAAATCAAACAAGTTTGGTGCTAACTGCTTGAAACTTCACACACACAATCAGTTCTCTGAGGGCACTCTCTGGTTTCTTCATTACGAAAGTAGTTCTAAACTGAAGCATGCAAAACTAATTTATCCAAGAGCATTTTAGTAGAAAACAGAGAAATATGTGTGCACTGAAACCGTTCCCTCAATCATTTGGTCAGGTTTCTTTGATACTGTGCAGGATTCATCTGTTAGCTTTCCCCACTAGACTCCCCAGTTTAGGACTTCTGTGATCACAAGGTTCTCTACACGTGTTAGTGTTTGATTTATGGTTAGGGTTAGGGCTAGATTTAGGGATAGTGTTAGGGTTAGAGTTCGTTTTGTTCAAATATTTTTGATACTGGGCAGGATTCATGTTTTTCCTACCCTTACTGTACTCCTATGTTTGGGCCTCCCAGATAAAACGGTTCACTCTCAGAAACTTGTTCAATTTTCATGTTTCACTTCATTTTGCTCTATAGGGGTGAATGGAAATAGAGCTGGAAATGAAACAGGGTTTGTGCTAGCTGCTTGAAACATCACACACTAAATCAGTGCAAGGTAAATGTTGGGTTAGATCTAGTGTTTTAGGGTTAGTTTATGGCTAGGTCTAATTAGAGTTAGAGTGAGTTTTGTTCAAATTTATTTGATACTTGGCAGAATTCGTCTTTTACCTAGCCTTAGTATTTCCCTAGGTTTGGGCCTTCTCGCTTCAATGGTTCGCTGTCAGGAAGAGTTTGTATTTTAAGGTTTCCTTCATTTTGACCTATATGGGTAAATGGAAATGGAGCTGGAAATCAAACATGGTTGGTGCTTGCTGCTTGAAACTTCAATCAGTTCTCTGTGAGTACTCTTGGTTTTTTCCTTGTGAAAGTATCTCAAAGATGAAGAATGCAAAAACAAATCCATGTGAGAGCATTTTAGTAGACAACAGGAAAATATGCATATACTGAATTACCTCCCCGAATCATTTGGTTAGATATTTTGATACTGCACAGGATTCATCTGTTAGTTTGCCTCAGTAGGCTCCACAACTTTGATATTTCTATGATCAAAGGTTCTCTAAACAGGTTAGGGTTAGACTTATGGTTAGAATTAGGGCTAGGTTTAGACATAGTGTTAGGGTTAGAGATTGTCTTGTTCAAATTTCTTTGATACTGGGCAGGATACATTTTTACCTAGCCTTACTATGTTCCCCAGGTTTCAGCCTTCTTGGTTCAATTCTTTGCTGTCAGGAACAGTTTGTATTTTATGGATTCACTTCATTTTAACCTATGTGGGTAAATGGACCTGGAGCTGGAAATCAAATAAGGTTGGTCTTAACTGCTTGAAATTTCACACACTCAATCAGTTCTCTGTGGGCACTCTCTGCTTTGTTCCTTGTGAAATTAGTCCTAAACTGAAGCTTGCAATACAAATTTATCCAAGATCACTTTAGGAGAAAACAGGGAAATACGCATGTACTGAAATACCTCCCCCAAATATTTTGTAAGATTTCTTTGAAACTGCCCATTAATCATCTGTAAGCTTGGCCCACTAGGCTCCCCAATTTTGAAACTTTTATGATCAAAGGTTCTCTAAACAGATTAGGGTTAGTCTTAGAGTTAGTGTTAGGACTGGGGTTAGACCTTAGTGTTAGAGTTTTTTTTTCAAATTTCTATGATACTGGGCAGAATTCACCTTTTTCCTATGTTTACTCTACTCCAATATTTGGGCCTCCTACGTAAAAGGGTTCACTCTCAGGGACAGCTTCAATTTTCATGTTTCTCTTCTTTTTTTCCTTATAGGGGTGAATGGGAATGAAGCTGGAAATCAAACAGGGTTTGTGCTAGTCTTTGAAACTTCACAAACTCAATCAGTTTTTCGTGAGGATTCTCTGGTTTATTTTCTGTGGAAATAGTCCTATGCTAGTTTTGTTCAAATTTCTTTGATACCAGGTAGGATTAATCTTTTTCCTAACCCTAATATGTTCTCCAGGTTTGGTACTTCTTGGTTCAAGATTCCTTGTCAGGACCAGCTTGTTAGGGTTAGGGATAGAGCTAAAGGCAAGTTAGGGGTAGGCAAGTTTTAGCATTAGCTTTATGGTTAGGACTAGTGTTAGAGTTTGGTTTAGGATTATGATAACAGTTAAATTTAGAGTTAGGTTTAGATTTAGAGGTAGGTTTAGATCTAGGGTTAGGGCTAGGGCTAAGAATAAAACTAGCACTAGGGCTAGGACAAGAGTCAGTATTACTCTTAGCACTAGGTTTAGGGCTACGTTATGTTTAATGTTTCACTTCATTTTGACCTATATGGGTAATTGGAATTGGAGCTGGATAACAAACAGGGTTTGTGTTAGCTGCTTGAAACTTCACACACTCAGTCAGTTCTCTTTGCGCACTCTCTGGTTTCTTCCTTGTGAATGTAGCCCTATGCTGAAGCATGCAAAGCATAGGTTTAGGGTTAGGGTGATGTTTAGAGCTAGAGTTAGTGTTAGGGTCAGAGTCAGGGTCAGAGTTAGTTTTAGGGTTATGGTTAGGACTCAAATTAGAGCTAAAGTTAGGACTAGGGTGTAGGGTTAGGGTTTGCTTTAAGTTAAGAGTTAGGTTTATGGCTAAACTCAGTTTTGTTTTAGGGCTATGTCTAGGGTTAGGGCTAGATTTTGGATTAGCATTAAGGTTAGGAGTAGTGTTAGGGTGAGGTTTAGGTGTAGAGTTAGGGTTAGTTAGATCAAAGTTTAGCGCTAGGGCTAGGGTTAGGGCTAAGGTTAGATTTATAATAAGGGATAGGGTTATAACTAGGGATATGGCTAGGATGAGAGTTAGAGTTTCTCTTAGGACTAGGATTAGGATTAGAGTTAGGATTAGGAATAAATTAGGCCTAAGATTATGGCTAGGGTAAGTATTAGGTTTAGGCCTAGGGGTAGGGCTAGGTTAGGGTTAGCATTGGATTTAGGGTTAAGTTCAGGCGAATGGGTGGTGTATAGCTAGCTTTAGGGCTAGGGTGAGGGTTAGAATTAGGATTAGGGCTAGGATTAGGGTTCAGGTTAGGATTAAGGCTAGGTTTAGGGCTAGGATGAGGGCTAAGGTTTCTGTTAGGGTTAGGGCAAGGATTAGGTCTAGGGCTAATGTCAGGTCTAGGGTTATGGTTAGGGATAGTTTTAGGGTTAGTTTATGGCTAGATATAGTTAAACGTTACGTTTAGGGTAAGAGTCAGATTTAGAGCTAGAGGTATTATTAGGGTTAGTGTCAGGGTTAGTGATTTGTTTAGGTTATCATTTAGGTTAAGGGTTTGAATTCGCATTAAGGTTAGTTGTAGGGTCAGTGTAATGGATAGGGTTAAGTATAGGTTTCAGTTAAGGTTTAGGGTAATGGATGGGTTAGTGTTAGCGATAGGGTTAGGGTTAGCATTAGATTTAGGGTTATGTTTAGTGTAATGGATAGGTTTAGACCTAGGGTTAGGGCTAGGTTATGGTTTGGATTATGTCTAGGATTAGGGTTAGGTTTAGGGATAGGGCTAGGGTTTGGTTTAGAGTAAGTATTAGGGTTAGGGTAAGGGTAAGGGTTAGGGCTAGGGTTTTGGTTAGGTTAGAGTAAGGGTTAGTGTTTGAACTAGGATTTGGGCTATGGCAAGGATTAGGTTTAAGTTTATGCCTAGGGTTATGTTTACAGTTAGGGTTTGGTTTAGGGTTAGGGTTATGACTAGGGTTTTCATTAGGGTTAGTGTTAGGGTTAGGGTAATGGATAATGTTAGATTTAGGGTTAGTGTTAGGGTTAAGGTATGTGTTAGGGCTAGTGTTAGGATTAGATTTAGTGTAAGGCTTCATGTTTTAGCTAGGGTTAGGACTATGGCAAGGGTTAGGTTTAGGGTAAGGTCTAGGATTAAGTTTATGGTTAGAGTTAGGTTTAATGTTAGTGATACTGTTATAATTAGGGTTAGGGTAAGGGCTTGGATAATGGATAGGGTTAGAGCTAATGTTCAGGCTAGGATTAAGGTTAGGAATATAGTTAGGGTTAGGGTTATGGTTTGGGATATGATTAGGGTTATGTTTAGGGTTAGCATTAGATTTTGAGGTAGGGTTAGGTGTAAGGGGAGGGTTAGGGTTAGCGTTAGGGTAGGGCTAGGTTTAGGATTAGGGTTTTGCTTAGGGCTAAGTTAAGGCCTAGGATTAGGTTTAGGTTTTGTGTTATGTTTAGGACTAGTTCTATGGTTATGGTTATGGCTAGGTCTTGTAATTGGTAATATAAAAGCTAGGGTTATGTTTATGGGTAGTTTTAGAGTTAGGGTTATTGCTAGGTCTAGTGTTAGTTCTAGTTTTGGGGTTAGGGTCAGGTTTAGAGCTAGGTTTAGTGTTAACGTCAGGGTCTGTGTTTGGGTTAGTGTTAGGGTTAGAGTTAGAGCCAGATATAGAACAAGGATTAGGTCTAGGTGTAGAGTTAGTGTTTGGTTTATGTTAAGGTTTATTGTTAGGGCTACAGCTAGGTTTTAGTTTAGTTCTATGGCTAGATTTATAGCTATATTTAGGATATTAGCTTTTGGACTAGGGTGAGTGGTAGGGTTAGGTATAGTATAGGATTACCGGTAGGGTTAGTGTTAGGGTTTGGTTTAGGGTTAGGTTCAAGTTTAGACCTAGGGTTAGTTTTAGGGTCAGAATAAGGGTCAGGAGTATGAGTAGACCTAGAATGAGGTGTAGGGTTATGTCTAGTAATATTTTAGAGTTTAAGTTAGGCTAAGGATTAAGGTTAGGACTAGGATTGGCATTTGGGGTAGAGTTTGGCTTATGTTAAGGAAAAGGGTTAGAGCTAGTGTTAGGGGTAGGTTTAGGGTTAAGGTTAGGGTTAGGGTTAGCGTTAATATTAAGGTTAAAGCTAGGGTTAGGGCTCGGATTAGGGGTAGGATTTGTGATAGGGTTAAGGTTAGGGTTAACCCAACGATTAATGTACACACTAGGGTTACGATTAGGGCTGGTTTTAGAGTTAGTATTAAGGCTATGTGTAGTGTTAGGGTTAATTTAAGGTTAGGATTATGTGTAGAGCTAGGGTGTTAGAGTCAGCATCAGGGTCAGGGTTAGTTTTAAAGTTAGGGTTAGGGGTAGGTGATTGGTTAGGGTTTGGTTTAGGTTAAAGTTTAGGGTTAGGGATATGGCTTGGTTTTCTTTTATGGCTAGGGCTAGGGGTACTGCAAGTTTTAGGATTAGCATTATGATTAGGGCTAATGTGAAGGTTTGGTTTAGGATTATGATTATGGTTAAATTTGGAGTTAGGTTTAGATTTAGAGTTAGGATTAGATCTAGGGTTAGGGCTAGGGCTAAGGATAAAACAAGGCTAGGCCTCGGGCAAGAGTTAGAGTTAGTCTTATCACTAGGGTTAGGTTTAGAATAGGACTAAATTAGGGCTAGGATTGGCGCTAGGATTAGTTATGCCTAGTGTTAGGGCTAGGGTTAGGGTTAGGTTTATGTTTATGGTTAGGTTTAGGGTTATGGTTAGGTTTAGGGTAAGGAATGGGGTTATAGGTAGGTTTAGGCTAGGGCAGGGGTAAGAATTAGACTTAGGGCTCAGGTTTTGATTTGGGTTATGATTAAGGCTAGGTTTAATGCTAGGATTAAGGCTAGGACTAATTTCAGGTATAGTATTATGGCTAAAGATATTTTGGGGTTAGTTTTATGTCTACATCTAGTGTAAGAGTTAGGTTTAGGGTTAGGGTCATATTTAGAGCTAAGGGTATTATTAGGGTCAGGGTCACTAGGGTCAGATGTTTGCGATACTTTAAGGTTTACATTTAGGGCTTGAATTAGCATCAGCGTTAGGATAAGGGTAATGATAGGTTTAGGTTTAGGTTTCAGGTAAGATTTAGTGTAATGGATAGGGTTAGAATTAGGGATAGGGTTAGGTTTTAACCTAGGGTTAGCATTAGGATTAGGGTTAGGGTTTGGGTAATGGATAAGTTTAGAGCTAGGGTTAGGGCTAGGATTATGGTTATTATTAGTGCTAGTGTTAGAGTTAAGGTTAGGATTAGGGTTAAAACTCAGGTTACAGCTTGGATTAGGGCTAGGTTTTGGGTTAAGTTGGGGCTAGGGTTAGGGTTATGGCTAAAGTAAGTACTAGGGTTACAATTAGGGCTAGATTTAGGGATAGGGTTAGGGCTAGATCTACTGTTAGGTTTAGGGTTAGGATGATGTTTAAATCTAGGTTTAGTATTATGGTCACAGTGGGGTTCAGGGTTTGTTTTAGGTTTCAGCTTAAAACTCGAATTAAGTCTAGGGTTATGGCTAGGTGTATGGTTAGGTTTTGGTTTAGGTTAAGGGTTAGGGTTAGGGTTAAGGCTGAATTTTGTATTAGGGCTAGGACAAGAGTTAGGGTTAGATTTAGGAGTAGAATTAGGGTTAGGGTTAGGGCTAGTGTTAGGTTTAGTTTTAGGTTTAGGTTTATGGTTAGATTTAGAGTTATAGTTAGATCTAGGGTTAGGGCTAGGACTAAGGAAAGGGCAAGGGTTAGGCCTAGGGTTAGGGCTAGGATTAGGGTTCTGTTAGGGATAGGTTTAGAACTAGGTTTGGGGCTAGGGTGAGAGTTAGACTTAGTCTTAGGGCTAGGGTTGAGGTTAGGGTTAGTGATAGGGCTAACTTAGGATTATGGTTCATGTTAGGGTTAGGCCTAGGGTTAGGGTTATGATTAATGCTATGTTTAGGGCTAAAATAAGGGATAGAGTTTGTGTTAGTTTTAGGCTAGGATTATGGCTAGGGCTAATGTCAGGTCTAGAGTTATTGTTAAGGATAGTTTTAGGGTTAGGTTTATGGCTAGGTCTAGTGTAAGGGTTAGGTTTAGGGTAAGAGTCAGGTTTAGAGCTAGGGGAATTATTAGGGTCAGAGTCAGAGTTAAGATTTGTTTAGGTTTGAGTCTATGGTTAGGGCTTGATTTAGTATTAGGTTTAGGGTTAGAGTAATTATAGGGTTAGTTTTATGGTTCAGGTTAGGTTTAGGGTAATTGATCATGTTAGGGTTAGCAATGGGGTTAGGGTTAGGCCTAGGGTTAGTATTAGGGTAAGGTTTAAGTTTAGGGTAATGAATACAGTTAGAGTTAAGTTTAGGGCTAGGGTTATGTTTAGGATTATATCTTGAGTTAGGTTTAGGCCCCAGGTTATAATTAGGGTAAGGGTTATTTTTAGGATAATGGATACAGTTAGAGCTAAGTTTAGGGATAGAGTTATGGTTAGGATTAGGTCTTGAGTTACAGTTACTATGAGGGTTAGAACTAGAGTAAGGGTTAAGGATATGTTGTGTAAGGGTTAGATTCTTTTAGCTATGGTTAGGACTAGGGCAAGTGTTAGGGTCGGGGTTAGGTCTAGGCAAAGGTTTACGGTAGGTTTAGGGTTAGGTTTAGGGTTAGGGCTAAGGTTATCATTAGGATTAGGGTTACGGTAATGAATATGGTTAGATGTAGATTTAGGGTAAGGGTTAGATTTCGGTTTAGGGCTATGGTTAGGCTTAAGCTATGGTTACGTTTAGGTTTATGTCAAGGTTTAGGGTTTGAGCTATGGTTAGGGCTATAGTGAGTGGTAGGTTTCGGGTTAAGTCTAGGGTTGGTTTTCTGGATATGGTTAGGGTTATGGTTTGGATTAATATAGGGTTACCAATAGGGTTAGGGTTAGGGTAATGAGTAGGTTTAGAGCTAATGTTAGGTCTAGGGTTAAGGTTAGGATAAGGGCTAGGATTAGGTTTAGTGATAGGGATAGGTCTAGTTTTATGTTTAGGGTAAGGTTAAGCTTTGAGCTAGGGTTAGGACTATGGTGAGGTTTTGGGTTAGGTTTAAGGCTAGGGTTAGTGTTATGGTAACCCTTAGCACTAGGTTTAGTCCTAGGAGTAGATCTAGGTTTTGTGTTATGTTTAGGCCTAGTGTTAGGGCTATTGGTAATGTAAGAGCTAGGGTTATGATAAGGGCTACTTTTAGGGTTAGGGTTATGGCTAGGTCTAGTGTTAGGTTTAGTTTTCATATAGGGTCTGTTTAGAGGTAGGTTTAGTGTAAAGGCAGGGTCAATGTTTTCGTTAGAGTTAGAGTTAAGAATAAGGCCAGAATTAGGACTAGGTTTAGGTCTAGGAGTAGGGTTAGTGTTTGTATTTGTGTAAGAGTTATTGGTAGGGCTAGGGCTAGGTTTTTGTTTAGGTCTGGGGCTTGAGTTAAGGCTAAATTTAGGGTTAGGTTTAGGTCTAGTGCTAGTGGTAGGGTTAGGTTTAGGTATAAAGTTCCTGGTAGGGCTAGTGTTAGGGTTTGTTCTAGGTTTAGGGTCAGGCTTAAACCTCGGGTTTGTGTTAGGGTCAGAATAAGGGCCTGGGTTTGGATTAGCATTTGGTATAGGTTTAGAGATAGAATGAGGGCTACGGTTAGGAGTGTTAATAGGGTTAGAGTTTTGGTTAGCTTAAGGATTAGGGATAGTTCTAGGGTTACCATTAGAGTTAGGGTTTTGCTTAGGTTAAGGGATAGCATTAGAGCTAGGGTTAGGGTTAGGATTATAGTTATGATTATGGCTAAGGTTAGGGTTAGGGTTAGGGTTAAACTTGGGTAAGGGCTAAGATTAGGGCTAGGTTTTTTGATAAGTGAGTGCTAGGCTTAGGGTTATGGATAATGTAAGTACTAACATTATGATTAGGGCTAATTTTAGGGTTAAGGTTAGGGCTAGGTTTAGGGTTAGAATTAGTGTTAGGTTGATGTTTAGAGCTAGGGTTAGTGTTAGTCTCGGAGTCAGGGTCAGGGTTAGTTTTAGGGTTCAGCTTAAAACTTGAATGATGTCTAGGGTTCGGGGTAGGTGTATGGTTATGGTTTGGTTTAGGTTAAGGCTTAGGTTTAGATCTATCGCTCGGGTTTTTTTTAGGGCTATGGCTAGGACTAGGTCTAGTTTTAGGATTAGTGTTTGGTTTAGGGCTATTGTTAGGGTTAGGCTTAGGCTTCCGGTTAGGGTTATATTTAGAGTTAGGTTTTGATCAAAGGTTAGTTCTAGGGCTAAGGATAGGGCAAGTGCTAGGACTAGGGTTAGGAATAGGGTTAGAGTTAGGGTTAGGTATAGGCTAAATTAGGGCTAGAGTTAGTATTAGGGTTAGGCTTCAGGTTAGGGTTAGATTAAGGGTTATCTTTAGGGTAAGGGATTAGGTTATGGCTAGGTTAAGGGCTAGGGCAAGGGTTAATATTAGGGTTAGGGCTAGGGTTATGATTAAGGCTAGGTTTAGAGCTGGTTTGAGGACTAGATTTGTGTTAGGGTTAGGGCTAGTATTAGGGATAGGGCTAATGTCAGGTCTAGGATTACATTTAGGGATAGATTCAGTGTTAGGTTTATGGCTTGGTCCAGTGTAGGGGTTAGGTTTAGGGTAAGGGTCAAGTTTAGAGCTAGGGTTATTATTAGGGTCAGGTTGAAGGTTAGGATTTGGGTTAAGTTAGGGTTTAGGTTTAGGGCTCAAATTAGCATTAGATTTAGGGTTAGGGTAATGACAGGCTTAATTTTAGGGTTTAGATGAGGTTTAGTGTAATGGATAGGGTTAGGTTTAGGCCTAGCATAAGGGTTAGGGTTATTGTTAGGGTAATTAATAGGGTTAGACCTAAGGTTAGGGCTAGGGTTATGTATAGGATTAGGGCTTTTGTTTGGGTTAGGGTTTGGTTTAAGTTTAGGGTTAAATCTAGGTTTAGGACTCATATTAATGCAAGGTTTTTGGGTTAGATTAGGACTATGGTTAAGGCTATGGGTAATGTACATACTAGGGTTATCATTAGCACTAGTTATAGGATTAGGGTTAGGACTAGGTCTAGTGTTAAGGTTAATTTATGGTTACAATGTTGTTTTATTGTTAGGGTTAGTGTCAGGATAAGAGTCAGGGTTTTCAGGTTAGGGTTATGACTAGAATTAGGGATAGGGTTAGGGCTAGGTGTATGGTTATGGTTTGGTTTAGGTTAAGGGTTAGGGTTAGGGTTATGACTCTGTTTTGTTTCAGGGATAGGGGTAGGATTAGGGCTAGTTTTAGGATTAATATTAGGATTAGG
The DNA here is from genome assembly GCF_047511675.1 of Marmota flaviventris. Classification (NCBI taxonomy): domain Eukaryota; kingdom Metazoa; phylum Chordata; class Mammalia; order Rodentia; family Sciuridae; genus Marmota; species Marmota flaviventris. Next base: position 114,079,978 of record NC_092500.1, read on the forward strand.
GCTAGTGTTAGTGTGAGGTTTAGGCTTAAGTTTAGGGTTAGATTTAGAGTGAGGTTTAGATCTAGGGTTTGAGCTTATACTAAAGATAGAGCTAGAGTTAGTGCTAAGTTTAGGGCTTGGTTTAGGGTGATGGTAAAGGATAGGGGTAGAACTAGGTATAGGGCTAAGGCGACAGTAGAGTTAGTCTTAGGGCTAGGGTTAGGGTTAGGGTTAGTTCAGGGATAGGGCTTAATTAGGGCTGGGAGTAGGGCTAGGGTTAGTGTTAGGGTTAGGCCTAGGGTTAGGGCTAGGTTTAGTGTTAGTCTTAGGTTTAGGGTTAGGTTTATGGTAAGGGATGGAATTATAGCTAGTTTTAGGGCTAGGGTGAGGATTAGAATTAGTGTTAGGTTTAGGGTTAGGATTATGATTAAAGAGAGTTTTATGGCTAGTATACAGCCTAAGGTTTGTGTTAGGACTAAAATTAGAGCTAGGGCTAATGTCAGTTCTAGGGTTATGGTTAGGGAGTGTTTTAGGGTTAGGTTTATGGCTAGGTATATTGTAAGGGTTAGGTTTATGGTTAGTGTCAGGTTTAGATCTAGGGGTATTATTAGGGTCAGGGTCAGGTTTAGGGTTTGCATTAGGTTAAGGTTTAGGGTTAGGGCTCAAATTAGCATTCGGATTAGGGATAAGGTAATGATAGGGTTGTGTTTTTTGTTCATGTTTAGGGTAATGAATAGGTTTAGAGCTAGTTTTAGGGCTAGGGTTATGGTTAGGAATAGGTCTAGGGTAAAGCTTAGGGTTAGTGTTAGGGCTACAGTGATGGTTAGGGTTAGCTTTAGGGTTAAAGCTAGGGTAGGGCTTGGATTAGGGCTAGGTTTTGCAATAGGTTAGGGCTATGGCTAATGTAAGAAATATTGCTATGATTAGGGCTAGTTTTACAGTTAATATTAGGGCTAGGTATAGTTTTAGGGTTAGGTTTTGGGTTAGAATGATGTTTAGAGCTTGGGTTACTGTTAGAGTCAGGGTCACTGTTCGAGTTAGGGTTATGGTTAGGGTTAAAGCCAGAATAAGGACTAGGGTTAGGTCGAGGGGAAGGGTTAATTTTTGGGTTAGGTTAAGGGTTATTGGTAGGGCTAGGTCTAGTTTTTTATTAAAGTCTAGTGCTTGAATTATGGCTAGATTTAGGATTAGGTTTAAGTCTAGAGCTAGTCATAGGGTTATATTTAGGTATATGATTACTTGTAGAGCTAGTGTTAGGGTTTGGTTTAGGGTTAGGTACAGGTTTACACCTACAATTATTGTTACGGTCAGAATATGGGTCAGGGTTAGAGTATTGGTTTGGGTTATGGTTATGGCTATGGTTATGGTTAAAGCTAAGTTTAGGACTAGTAGTAAGGAAAGGGTTTGGGTTAGTCTAAGGATTAGTTTAAGATTAGGGTTAGCATTAGGTTTAGGGTTTGGTTTAGGGTAAGGGATAGGGTTAGAGCTAGTGTTAGGGCTAGGGTTAGGGTTAAAGCTAGGTTTAGGGCTCAGATTAGGGCTAGTTTTTGTGTTAGGGTTAGGGCTATTTTAGGGCAATGGCTAATGTGAGAATTAGGTTACACTTAGGGTTATTTTTAGAGTTAGGTTAGTGGTAGGCTTAGTGCTAGGGTTAAGTTTAATGTTAGGGTGATATTTAGAGCTAAGGTTTGCGTTAGGATAGGATTCAGGGTTAGGGTTCATTTTACGGTTAGGTTTAGGACTAAAGTTAGGGCTAGGGTTACTGGTAGGGTTTGGTTTAAGGTTAGGTTTAAGTTTAGGCTTAAGGTTGAGGATAGATATAGTGTTAGAGCTAGGGCTAAGGAAAGGGCTAGGGTTAGGTCTAGGGTTAGGGCTAGGATTAGGATTCTGGTAGGGGATAGGTTTAGAACTAGGTATTCAGCCAAGCTGAGAGTTGTATTTAGTCTTAGGGATAGGGTTAGGGCTAGGGTTAGAGAAAGGTCTAAATTAGGGCTAATATTAGGGCTAGGGTATTGTTAGAGTAAGGCTTAGGATTAGGGTTAGGATTATGATTAAGGCTAGGTTTAGGGCTAGAATAAGGGCTGAGGTTTCTTGTAGTGTTAGGTCTAGAATTAGGGCTAGGGCTAATGTCTAGTCTAGTGTTACAGTTAGGGGTAGATTTAGGGTTAGGTTTATGGCTAGGTCTAGTTTAAGGGTTAGGTTTAGGGTAAGGGTCAAATTTAGAGCTAGGTGTATTTTTAAGGTCAGGGTCAAGAATAGGGTTTGTTTTAGGCTAAAGTTTCAGTATAGAGCTCAATGAGCATTAGGGTTAGGGTTAGGGTAATGGATAGGGTTAGGTTTAGGGTTCATGTTAGATTTAGGGTAATGGAGAGGTTTGGGGGTAGCAATAGGGTTAGGGTTAGGCCTAGGGTTAGCATTAGGATTAGGGTTATTATAAGGGCAATGTATAGGTTTAGAGCTAGGGTTAGGGCTAGGGTTATGGTTAGGATTAGGACTAGAGTTAGGGTTAAGGTATGGGTTAGGGCTAGTAAGCTTAGCGTTAGGTTTATGGTAAAAGATATGTTTTGATTTAGTGTTAGGTCTAGGGCGAGTTACATTTAGTGATATGTCTAGTGTTAGGGTTATGGTTATGGTCAGGGTTAAGTTTAGGGTTAGAGCTAGGGTTTTCATTAGGTTTAGGGTAAGGTTTATGGTAATAGATTGGGTTAGAAGTAAGGTTAGCTTTGGGGTTAAGGTTAAGTATAGGGTTAAGTTTAGGTTTAGGGCTAGGTTTATGTTGAGTTTAGGGTAAGGGTTAGTGTTTGAGTTAAGGTTAGGGCTACAGCAAGAGTTAGTTTTAGGGTTAGGTCTAGGTTTAAGTTTATATTTTGGGTTATGGTTATGGTTAGGGCTGGGGTTATCATTAGAGTTATGGTTAGAGTTAGGATAATAGCTAGGGTTAGAGCTAGGGTTAAGGTTTTGTTTAGGGATAGGGATAGGGTTATGTTTAGGCTAAAGTTTAGGCTTTGAGCTACAGTGAGGAATAAGGTATGGTCCCAGTTAGAGTTAGGGCTAGGATTAGGGTTAGGGTTATGCTTAGGGTAGGTTTAGGCCTCAGATTAGGGCTAGGTTTTTTGTTAGGTTTAGGTCTAGGATTAGTGCTATGGGTAATGTAAGATCTATGGTTCTAATTATGGCTATTTTTAGTAATACGGTTATGGCTAGGTGTAGTGTTAGGTTTAGATTTTGGTTTAGGTTCAGGTTTAGAGCTAGGTTTAGTGTTATTGTCAAGGTCAGTGTTCAGGTTATAGTTAGGGTTAGATTGAAAGCCAGAATTAGGACTAGAGTTATGTCTAGAGGTAGGGTCAGTGTTTGGTTTAGGTAAAGGGTTATTTTTAGGGCTAGGACTAAGTTTTTGTTTAGGTCTAGGGCTAGAGTTATCCCTAGATTTAGGATTAGGTTTAGGTCTAGGGCCATTGTTAGGGTTAGGTTTAGGTATAAGGTTACTGGTAGGGCTAGTTTCAGGGTTTGGTTTAGGGTTAGGTTCAGGTTTACACCTATAATTATTGTATGTTGAGAGCCACAGCCGAAGGGGTGGCTCTTCATCCCAGTGCCGGTGAAGACAATGTAAATTGTTAAGAAAATTGTTTTCTTTTAGTGCCTTCTGTAATGTTACATAATTTTTTCTTTAGCCATTATTGCCAGAATTCCTATCTTCATCTCAGTGCTGGTGAAGTCAAAGATAAAACCAATCTACACCTTCTACAATAGCCATCACTGAACTGCTTGCAGAACTTGCCTGGACACATTGTGAGCTCACCTGTATGCATTTTGAACTATCTGTTGGTGCAGCGACTTGTGGTAGTGTTGGGGTATTTTTGCTGATGATGTCACCGGTGGTACAATTTTTCAAAGGAGCCCTCAATTGGCTTAATGTCATGACATTTTGCATCCTCCTCTACTAGTGATGGTCTAAAATTTGGGGGCCAACAGAGGTGAGGCAAAGAACCTCACCCCCCCACTGGTGCAAAGGCCTATCCACAAGTATGGCTGTATGCTGGACCGGTAGTCAGTGACGGGTATGATCCAATTGCAGTGGTACCAACCTAAGACAGGAGGCTGACGCCTAGAGGTCAGTTCATCCGATGACGGGTAAGGACCATATGTTGAATTGGACTGCCTAACAGGCACGGTCCCAAAGCCACATGCTTGTTGTTTAAACAGAGAGGGGGAGATGTTGAGAGCCACAGCCGAAGGGGCCCCAGCAAACTTCCAGCTGCCAGCAATCCAGCTGCCGGCTGATGATTGGCTCACAGCGGCCCCAGCAACATCTAGCTGATTGGCTCCTTGGCCCCAGCAACATCTAGCTGATTGGCTCCTCTGCAGTGATGCTCATTGGACTGTTTCCCTGCCCTTTCAGACCACGGAGCTGCTCATTGGGGGACTTTTTGGCTCTGCCCACGTGACCCAGCCAATCGGCCTCAAGAGCAGGAGGATTGTGGGAGGTGGAGAGAAGCTTGTGGGGGGAGAGACAGGCTTGTAAAAAGCCGGTGGTGGCAGTTGAGGCTCTGAGGGGTATTTCCTGAGAGGCTGTTTGTTTGGCGTGTTTTGTTCAAAAAATAAAGTTAGTTTTTTTTGACAAGTGGCTCCTGATTGTGCCCAGCCAGACTGCGGCAATTGTAAGAGTCAGAATAAGGGTTAAGGTTAGGGTTAGAGCTAGAATGAGGGCTAGGGTTAGGACTAGTAATAGGATTAGAGTTTGGATTAGGCTAAGGAATAAGATTAGGACTAGGGTTAGCATTATAGATAGGGTTTGGCTTAGGGTAAGGGATAGGGTTAGAGTTAGTGTTAGAATGAGGTTTAGGGCTAGTGTTAGGGTTAGTGTTAAATCTAGTGTCAGGGCTCAAATTCGGGCTATTTTTATGTTAGGGTTATGGATATGGTTAATGTAAGAACTAGGGTTATGATTAAGGTTAGTTTTATGGTCAGGGTTTGGGCTAGGTCTAGTGTTTGTATTAGCTTTAGGGTTAGGGTGATATTTTAGAGCTAGGGTTAGTGGTTTGGACATGAGTCAGGGTCAGGTTAGTTTTAGGCCTAGAACTCGAATTAGAGCTAGGATTATGGCAAGTTGCAGGGTTAGTGATTGTTTTAGGTTAAGGTTTATGGTTAGGGCAATGGCTGAGTTTTGTTTTAAGGCCAGGCCTTGGTTAGGGCTAGTTTCATGATTAACGATAGTGTTAAGACTAGTGGTAGGGTGAGGTTTAGGCTTAAGGTTAGTGTTAGATTTAGAACCTCAGCCATTATCCTAGCCCTAAACCTAGCCTGAATCATAACTCTAACCCTAATCCTAGGCCTTACTCTAACACTACCCTAGACCTAATATTAGCCCTAATTTAGACCTTTCTCTAACTCTAGCCCTAACCCTATCCCTAAGACTACTTAGGGCTAGTGTTAGAATTACAGTAATGGATAGGGTTAGAAATAGAAATAGGGCTAGGGGGAGAGTTAATCTTAGGGTTAGTGTTAGGGGTAGGGTTAGGTTAGGGCTAATTTAGGGCTAGGATTAGAGTTTGGGTTAGTGTTAGAGTTAAGCCTATGATTAGGGCTAGGGATAGGGTCAGTGTTAGGGTTAAGGTTAGGGTTAGGTTTAGGGGAAGGGATGGTGTTATAGTTAGGTTCAGGGTTAGAGCGAGGGTTAAAATTAGTGCTAGGGCTAGGTGAGGATTTGGGTTAGTATTAAGGCTAGGTTTAAGGCTAGGACGAGGGCTAGAGTTTGTGTTAGGTTTAAGGCTAGGATTAGGGCTGGGGCTAATATCAGGTCTAGTGTTATGGCTAGGGATAGTTTTAGGATTATGTTACAGCTAGGTCCAGTGTACAAGTTAGGTTTAGGGTAAGGGTCAGGTTTAGATCTAGGTGTATTATTATGGTCAGAGTCTGGGTTAGGGTTTAGTTTAGTTAAGGTTTAGGGTTAGGGTTAGGGCTCAAATTAGCATTAGGGTTAGTTTTAGGGTTAGATTTATGAATAGGGTTAGGTCTAGGGTTCAGGTTTCATTTAGAGTAATGGATAGGGTTATTGTTAGCAATAGAGTTAGGGTTAGGCCTAGGGTTAGCATTTGGGTTAGGCTTATGTTCAGGGTAATGGATACGTTAGTGTTAGTTTTAGGCCTTGAGTTAAGGTTATGATTATGGCTAAGATTAGGATTAGGCCTAAGGTTATCATTTGGGTTAGGCTTATGTTCAGGGTAATGGATATGGTTAGTGATAGTTTTAGGCCTTGGTTAAGGTTATGATTAGGGCTAGGGTTAGGGTTAGGCCTAGGGTTAGCATTTGGGTTATGCTTATGTTCAGGGTAATGGGTAGGTTTAGTGCTAGTGTTAAGTGTTGGGTTACAGTTAGGATTAGGTCTAGGGTTATGGTTAGGGTTAGGGCTAGAATTATGTTTAGGATAAAGGTTTGAGTTTGAGCTAGTGTTAGAACTAGGGCAAGTATTAGGGTTAGGTTTAGGACTAGGATTAAGGTTAGGGTTATGCTTAGGGCTAGATTAAAGGCCAAGTTTAGGGCTAGGTTTTTTTGTGAGGTTTATGGCTAACATTAGGGCTAGGGTTTTACTGTGGCTAGCTTTAGGTTCAGGATTATGGATAGATCTAGTGTTAGGTTTAGGTTTTGGGTACGATAAGGTTTAGAACTAGGGTTTGTGTTATAGTAATGGTCAGTGTTCTGGTTAGTGTTGGGTTTAGGGTGAGGGCCAGATTTAGAACTAGAGGTAGGTCTAGGAATAAGGTTAGTCTTTGTGTTTGGTTCATGGTTATTGTTAGGGCTAGGGCTAGTTTTTTGTTTAGGGCTAGGGTTAGAGTTATGGCTATATTTATTATTAGGTTTAGGTGTAGTGTTAGTGTTATGCTTAGGTTTAGGTATAGGTTTATTGGTAGGGCTACTGTTAGGGTTTGGTTTAGGGTTAGGGTCAGGTTTAGACCTAGGGTTAGTGTTAGGGTCAGAATAGGGTCAGAGTTAAGGTTAGGGTTTGGGTTAGGTTTAGAGATATAATGAGGGCTAGGGTTAGGACTAGTAATATAGTTAGGATTTGGGGTAGGCTAAGGATTAGAGTTAGAACTTGGGTAGCATTAGGGTGAGAATTTGGCTTAAGGTAAGGTATAGGTTTAGAGCTAGGTTTAGGGTGAGGATTAGGGTTAGGTTTAGGGCTAGAGTTAGTGTTAGGGTTAGGAATAAAGCTAGGGTTAGGGCTTGGATTAGAGCTAGGTGTTGTGTTTTGGTTAGGGCTATGGCTAATGTAGGAACTGGCCTTACGATTAGGGATAGTTTTATGGTTAGGGTTAGGGTTAGGTCTAGTGTTCAGATTACATTTAGGATTAAGGTGATGTTTAGAGCTAGGTTAATTTTAGGGTCAGAGTCAGGGTCAGAGTCATGGTCAGTATTCGTTGAAGGGTTAGTGTTAGGCCTCAAATTCAGGCTAGATTTAGGGCTAGGTTTAGCATTAGGATTTGGTTTAAGTTAAGGATTAGGATTAGGGCTAAAGCTCAGTTTTGTTTGAGGACTACGACTAGGGTTAGGGCTAATTTTCAAACTAGCATTATGGTTAGGGCTAGTGTTAGGGTGAGGTTTATGTTTAGGTTTAGGGTTAGATTTAGAGTTAGGGTTAGAACTGGGTTTAGGTCTAGGGCTAGGTTTAAGGCTAGGTTTGGGCTAGGGTTAGGGTTGGGCTTTGAGTTATGGTAAAGGATAGGTTTAGAGCTAGAGATAGGGTTATGGCAACAGTTAGAGTTAGTCTTAGGGCTAGTGATACTGTAAGCTTCAGGTTAGGGCTAAATTAGGGCTAGGATTAGAGCTAGGGTTTGTACTAGGACTAGGCCTTGGTTTAGGGCTAGGGTTAGTGTTAGGATTAGGGTAATGTATGATGTTACAGCTAGGTTTAGGGCTACGGCGAGGGTTAAATTTAGGGTTAGGGCTAGTGTTTGGGTTAGGCTTAAGATTAAGGCTAGGTTTAGGGCCAAGATTAGGGCTACAGTTTTTGTTAGGGTTAGGACTAGCATTAGGGCTAGGGATAATGTCAGGTCTAGGGTTATGGTTAGGGATACTTTTAGAATTAGGTTTATGGCTAGGTATAGTGTAAGGGTTAGGTTGAGGGTTAGGGTCAGTTTTAGAACTAGATGTATCATTAGGGTCAAGGTTAGGGTTAGGGCTTGTTTAGGTTTAGGGTTAGGGCTCAAATTAGCATTAGGTTTAGGGTTAGGGTAATGGATACGGTAAGGTTTAAAGTTCAGGTTAGGTTTAGGGTAATGGATAGGGTTGGGGTTATGGATAGGTTTAGGGTCATCCTAGGTTTAGCATTAGGGTTATGGTTAGGGTAATGGATAGGATTAGAGCTAAGTTTAGGGCTAGGGTTATGGTTAGGATTAGGGATAGCGTTAGGATTTGGGTTACGTTTAGTGTTAGGACTAGGGTGAAAGCTAGGGTTAGGGCTCAGATTAGGACTAGGTTTTAGATTCGGTTAGGGCTAGGGTTAGGGCTACGGCTAATGTAAGAACAATGGTCATGGTTAGGGCTAGTTTAGGGTTAGGGTAAGGGCTAGGTCTAGTGTTAGGGTTAGGTTAGGTTTAGGGTGATAATTTGAGATATGATTAGTGTTAGGGTCAGAGTCAGGGTCAGTGTTAGTTTAAGGGTAGGGATAACACTTGAATTAGGGCTAGGGTTAAGGCTAGGTGTAGGGTTAGGTGTTGTGTTAGGGATAGGGCAAAAATTAGGGCTAGGGCTAATGTCAGGTCTAGGATTACAGTTAGATTAGGGTTAGGGTTAGTGCTACGGCTCGGTTTTGTTTTAGGTCTAGGGCTTGGGTTAGGGCTAGTTTTAAGATTAGTGATAGTGTTCGGGCGAGTGTTAGGGTGAGGTTTAGGCTTAGGGCTAGGGGGAGATTTAGAGTTATGGTTAGATCTATAGTTAGGGCTAGGGCTAGTTTTATGGCTAAGGTAAATCTAGTGTTAGCATTACGGTTACAGATAGGGTTACTACTAGAAATAGGTCTAGGGCGAGAGCAATGTGGTTATAACTAGGTTCAGAACTAGGGCAAACGTTGAAATTAGAGATTGGGCTAGAGTTAGGGTTCAGGTTAGGATTAAGGCTAGATTTAGGGCTAGCATGAGGGCTAGTGTTTGTGTTATATTTAGGGGAATAATTAGGTCTAGGGCTAATTTCAGGTCTAGGGTTAGAGTTAGGTATAGTTTTAGGGTTAGTTTTATGGTTAGGTCTAGTGTAAAGGTTAGGTTTAGGGTAAGGGTTAGGTTTAGAGGTAGGTGTTTATTAGGGTCAGTGTCTTGTTTAGGGTTTGGTTTAGCTTATGGTGTAGGTATAGTGCTCAAATTAGCATTACGATTAGAGTTAGGATTATAGTAATTGATAGGGTTAGGTTTAGTATTCAGGTTAGGTTTAGGTAATGGATAGGGTTAGTTTTATCGATAGGTTTAATATTAGGTCTGAAGTTATCATTTGGGCTAGGCTTATGTTTACTGTAATGGATAGTTTTAGGGCTATGGTTATGGTTAGAATTAGGGCTAGGATTATGGTTAGGCCTACGGTTAGTCTTAGGGTTAGGTTTAGGTTAAGTGTTAGGGTTTGAGCTATGTTAGGGCTAGGGCGAGGATTAGGATTAGTGTCTGGTCTAGGTTTAGGGTTAGATTTAAGTGTGGGACTAGGGTGAGCATTAGGGTTAGGGTTATGTTTAGGGTAATGGATAGAGTTAGAACTAGGGTTTGGCCTTGGTTATAGTAGGATTAGGGATAGGGTTAGAGTTAGGATTAGGGTTAGGTCTAGGGTTATATTTAGAGTAAGGGTTAGAGTTTGAGGTAGGGTTAGGGCTAGGGCGAGGGTTAGGGTTAGGGTTAGAGCTAAGTTTAGGGTTCAGGCTATGCTTAGGGCTAGGGTTTGTGTGAGGTTCATTTAGTATTAAGGCTAGGTTTAGAGCTAGGTTTTGTGTTAGGGTTGGGGCTATGATTATGGCTAGCACTAATATCAAGTCTAGGTTTTATGGTTAGGGTTAATTTTAGGGTTAGGTTTATGGCTAGTTCTAGTATAAGGTTTAGATTTAGAGTTAGGGTCAGGTTTAGAGATAGGGTTATTATTAGGGTCACAGTCACAGTTAAGGTTTGGGTTAGTAACTCTAATTAATATTAGGGTTAGGGTTAAGGTTAGGATAATGAGTATGGTTAGGTTTAGGGTTCAAGTTAGTTTTAGTGTAATGGATATATTTAGGTTTTGAGATAGGGTTAGGGTTATCCTAGAGTTATGATTAGGTTTATGTTTATGGTTAGGGAATGGATAGGGTGAGAGCTAGGGCTAAAATTATGGTTTGGATTAAGGGTAGGGTTAGAGTTATGTTTAGGGTTAGGGCAAGTTTTAGGGTTAGAGTTAGGGTTAGGGTAATGGTTAGGGCCAGGTTTAGGGTTAGGGTTAGGTTTAAAACGAGGTCTAGGGCTTGGATTAAGGCTAGGTTTCGGGTTAGGTTATGGCTATGATTAGGGCTATGGCTAATGTAAGAACTAAGGTTATGGTTAGGGCTAGTTTTAGGATTAAGGTTAGGGCTAGGTTTAGTTTTATGGTTAGGTTTATTTTTAGGGTGATGTTAGAGCTAGGGTTAGTGATAGGGTCAGAATAAGGGTCAAGGTTAGTTTTAGGCTTAGGGTAGGACTGGAATTAGGGCTAAGGTTAGGGCTAGGTGTAGGGTTAGGTTTTGGTTTAGGTTAATGGTTAGGATTAGGGCTATGACTCGGTTGTGTTTTAGGGCTAGGACTAGGTTAGGGCTAATTTTAGGATTATCATTAATATTAGGGCTAGTGTTAGTGTGAGTTTTAGGCTTAGGGTTAGGGTTAGATTTAGAGTTATGTTTAGATCTAGGGTTAGGGCTAGGGGCTAGGGTTAGGTCTAAGGTTAGGGCATGTATTAGGGTAACCGTAAGGGATAGGCTTAGAACTAGGAATAGGGCTACGGTGACAGAGTTAATCTTAGTGCTAGTGTTAGAGTTAGGGTTAGGACTAAATTAGAGCTAGGATTAGGTCTAGGGTTAATGTTAAAGTTTGATCTAGGTTTAGGTTTAGGGGAAGGGATGGGAATATAGCTAGGTTCAATTCGGGTGAGGGATAAATATTAGGGATAGGGCTAGGGTTAGATTTCAGGTTAGGGTCAAGGCTAGGTTTAGCACTACCATGAGGGCTAGCATTTGTTTTAGGATTATGGCTAGAATTAGGGCTAGGGTTAATATCATGTCTAGGTTTATGGTTATGGATAGTTTTCAGGTAAGGTTTATGGCTAGGTCTAGTGTCAGAGTTAGGTTTAGCGTAAGGTTCAGGTTTAGAGCTAGGGGTATTATAATGGCCAGGGTCAGGTTTTGGGTTTGGGTTAGGTTAAGTTTTAGGTTTAGGTCTCAAATTAGCTTTAGGGTTAGATTTAGGGTTAGGGTAATGGATAGGGGTAGGTTTAGGGTTCAGAGTAGGTTTAGGGTAATGGATAGGGTTAGTCCTAGGGTTATCATTAGGGTTATGGTTATCATTAGGGTAATGGATAGGGTTAGAGCTAGGACTGAGGCTAGAGTTATGGTTAGGATTATGGGTATAGTTAGGGTTAGGTTTAGGGTAAAGGCTAGGCTGTGTTAGTGTTAGGTTTAGGGTACGGGCTTTGTTTTGAGCTAGGGTTAGTGCTAAGACTAGGGTTAGGTTTAGGGTTAGGTCTAGGATTATGGTTAGGGTTACTATTAGGGTAAAGGCTAGGATTATCATTAGGTTTAGGGTAATGGACAGGGTTAGATGTCAGGTTAAGTTTAGGGTTAATCTTAGTTTTAGGATTAGGGTTAGGGTAGGTTTAGCGTAAAGGTTAGGGTTTGAGCTAAGGTTAGGACTACAGCAAGGGTTAGGTTGATGGTTAGATATAGGGTTAAGTTGATGGTTAGCTTTAGAGTTATCATGAGGTTTATGGTTAGGGTTAGGGTAATGGCTGGGGTTAGAGCTATGGTTAAGGCTAGGGTTAAGTTTAAGATTAGGGCTAGGGTTAGGGTTATGTATAGGCTTAGGGTTAGTCTTACTGTTAGATTACGGGTAAGGGACAGGGATTGAGTAAGGGTTAGGTCTAGGGTGAAGGTTCGGGTTAGAATCAGGGCTAGGGATAGAGTTAGTGTTAGGGTTAGGTCTAGGGTTAGCATTAGGTTTAGGATTATGGTTAGGGTAATAAATAGATTTAGAGTTTGGGTTTTAGCTATGGTTATGGTTAGGATTAGGGCTAGGATTAGGGTTAGGGTTTGGCTAGGGTTATTTTTAGGGTAAGGGTTAGGATTTGACCTAGAGTTAAGGCTAGGCCTAGGTGAGGGTTAGGTTCAGCATTAGGTTTAGGGATAGGATTATGTTAGGTTTATCGTTAGGGTTAGGATTAGGCTAGGGTTATCTTTAGCATCAGGATTAGGGTTAGTATAATGGATATGATTAGATATAGATTCAGGTGTAGTGTTAGGGTTAGATTTAGTTTTAGGTTTAGGGTTAAGGCTATGGTTATGTTTAGGTTTATGGTATCGGTTAGGAATTGAACTAGGGTTAGAGCTATGGCGAGTGTTAGGTTTAGGGTTAAGTTTTGGATTAGTTTTCCAGTTAGAGTTAGGGTTAGGTGTAGGGTTACAGCGAGGGTTATCAATAGGGTTAGGGTTAGGTTAATGGGTCAGTTTAGAGCTAGGATTAGGGATAGGGTTAAGGTTAGAATTAGGGCTAGGGTTAGGTTTAGAGACAGAAATAGGTCTAAGTTTATATTTAGGGCAAGGGTTAGGCTTTAACATAGGTTTATGACTAATGCTAGGTTAGTGTTATGGTTAGAGCTAGGGTTAGGTTTAGGGTTACGCTTAGGGCTAGGTTTAGGCCTAGGATTCCCTCTAGGTTAAGTTGTAAGGATAGGGCTATGGGTAATGTAAGAGCTAGGGTTATGATTAGGGCTAGATTTAGGGTTAGGCTTATGGCTAGGTCTAGTGTTAGGTTTAGATTTTCATTTAGGATCTTGTTTAGAGGTAGGTTTATTGTTAAAGGCAGGGTCAGTGTTCGGGTTCAAATTCGAGTTAGGGTTACAGCCAGAATTAGGACTAGGTTTAGATTTAGCGGTGAGTTTAGTGTTTGGGTTAGTTTAAGGGTTATTGTTAGGGCTAGGGCTAGGTTTTTGTTTATGTCTAGGGCTAAATTTAATGCTAAATTTATTATAAGGATTAGGTCTCTGGCTAGTGTTAGAGTTTGGTCTATGGTTAGAGTCAGGTTTAGACCTAGGGTTAGTGTTAGGGTCAGAATTGGGGTCAGGATTAGCATTAGGGTTTGGAATTAGGTTAGAGCTAGAGTGAGGGCTAGGGTTAGGATTATTAATAGGGTTAGGGTTAGGGTTGGGGTAATGGGTAGGTTTAGAGCTAGGTTTAGGGCTAGGGTTAAGGTTAGGATTAGGGCTAAGATTAGTTTAGAGTTAGGGATATTTCTAAGTTTATATTAATGGTAAGGGTTAGGCTTTGTCTAGGTTTAGGACTAAGGCTATGTTTAGGATTAGGGTTACGGCTAGAGTTAGGGTTAAGGTTACACTTAGGGCTAAGTTTAGGCCTAGGATTCATCTAGGTTTTGTGTTAGGTTAAGATGTAATGTTAGGGCTATGGGTAACATAAGAGCTAGGGTCATAATTAGAACTCTTGTAGGGTTAGGGTTATGACTAGGTTTAGGTTTAGGTTTAGATTTTCGGTTAGGGTCAGGTTTAGAGATAGGTTTAGTGTTAAAGGCCCGGTCAGTGTTCAGGCTAGAATTAGAGTTACGTTTAAAGTTAGAATTAGGACTAGGTTTATGTCTAGGAGTAGGATCAATCTTTGCATTAGGTTAAGGGTTATTGTTAGGATAGGACTAGGTTTTTGTTTAGGCCTAGGGCTAGAGTTAAGACTATATTAAGGATTAGGATTAAGTTTAGGGCTCATCAGAGTGTTAGGTTTAGGTATAAGTTAGCGGTAGTTCTAGCATTACCGTTTGGTGTAGGGTTAGCATCAGGTTTAGACTTAGGGTTAGTGTTATGATCAGAATAAGGGTCAGGTTAGAGTTAGGGTTTGAAATAATGTTAGAGCTAGGATGAGGGCTAGGTTTTGAACTATTAATAGGGTTAGTGTTTTGGTTAGCCTAAGGATTAAGGATAGATCGAGGGTGATCATTAGGCTTAGGGTTTTGCTTAGGGTTAAGGATAGATGTAGAGCTAGTGTTAGGGGTAGGGTTAGGTTAAGGTTAGGGTTAAAGTTAGGTATAGGATCAGTTAGGGCTAGTTTTTGTTTTAGGTTTAAGGCTAGGGTTAGGGCAATGGGTAATAAAAGAACAAGGGTTACAATTAGGGTTAGTTTTAGGGTTAGGGTTTGGCATTAGACCTCTAGTGTTAGGGTTAGGTTTAAGGTTAGGGTAATATTTAAAGCCAGAGTTAGTATTAGGATAGACCTCAGGGTCAGGGTTAGATTTATGGTTTGGGTTAGGGTTAGGGATAGTTTTGGCTTTAGGGTTAGGACTATTGTTAGTGTTATGTTTAAGCTTAGTGTTAGGGTTAGGTTTAGAGTTAGGGTTAGATCTAGGGTTAGGACTAGGACTAAGGATAGGGCAAGGGTTAGTGCTAGGTTTAGGGCTAGGTTTATGGTTATTGTAGGGGATAAGTTTAGAACTATGGATAGGGCTAGTGTGAGAGTAAGAGTTAGTCTTATGTCTAGGGTTAGGGTTAGGGTTAGGAATAGGGTTTAAATAGGGCAAGGATTAGGGCTAGGGTTTGTGTTCAGCTTAAACCTAGCATTAGGGTTAGGGTTAAGTTTAGGATTAGGGATGGCATAATAGCTAGGTTCAGTGGTAGGGTGAGGGTTATAGTTAGGGTTAGGGGTAGGGTTAGGGTTAGGGTTATAATTAAGGCTAGGTTTATGGCTAGGATGAGGGCTAATGTTTGTTTTAGGATTAGGGCTAGGATTAGGGCTAGGGCTAATATCAGATCCAGGGTGATTGTTAAAGTTAGTTTTAGGGTTATGTTTATGGCTATGTCTAACATGGTAGATTTAGGGTAAGGGTCAGGTTTAGAGATAGGGGAATTATTAGGGTTAGGGTCAATTTTAGGGTTTGGTTTAGGTTAGGATTTAGGTTTAGGGCTCAAATTAGTATTAGGACTAGTGTTAGGGTAATGATAGGATTTGGTTTAGGGTTCAGGTTAGGTTTAGGGTAATTCATAGGGTTATGTTAGCAAAAGGTTTAGGGTTAGGCCTAGGTTTAGCATTAGATTAAATGTATTTTTAGGGTAATGGATAGGGTTAGAGCTAAGTTTAGAGCTAGGGTTATGGTTAGGAATAGGTCTTGAGTTAGGTTTAGGGTTCGGATTAGAACTAGGGTTAGGGTTAGGGTTAGGGTTATGTTTAGTGTAAGGGTTAGGTTTAGAGCTAGGGTTGGGTCTAGAAAATGATTAGGTTTAGGGTTAGGTCTAGGCATAGGATTACAGCAAATTTAGGGTTAGTGTTAGGGTTAGGGCTGGGTTTATCATTAAGGTTAGGATTAGGGTTAGGGTAATGAATACGGTTTGATATAGGGTTAGGGTTAGAGTTAGACTTCTGTTTAGGGTTAGGGTTATGGCTATGCTTTTATTTAGGTTTATGGTAAGGTTTCCCATTTGAACTAGGGTTAGGGCTATTGTGAGTCTTAGACTTAGTGTTATGTCTGGGATAGTTTTCTGGTTAGGGTTAGGATTAGCATTAGGGTTCAGGCTAGGTTTATCATAGGATTAGGGTTAGGATTTAGTGTTATGTCTGGGGTAGTTTTCTGGTTAGGGTTAGGGTTAGCATTAGGATTTGGGCTAGGATTATCATAGAATTAGGGTTAGGGTTAGATTATGGGTAGGTTTAGAGCTAGGTTTAGGGATAGGTTTAAGTTTAAGGTTAGGGCTAGGGTTAGGGTTAGATTTAAGGGTAGGTCTAGGTCTATTTTTAGGGTAAGGGTTAGGCTTTGAGCTA
Organism: Marmota flaviventris; assembly: GCF_047511675.1. Taxonomy (NCBI): domain Eukaryota; kingdom Metazoa; phylum Chordata; class Mammalia; order Rodentia; family Sciuridae; genus Marmota; species Marmota flaviventris. Next base: position 114,095,951 of record NC_092500.1, read on the forward strand.
GGATTAGGGTTACAGTTAGGTTAGGATTAGGGTTTAACTAGTTTTAGGTCTCAAATTAGGGCTAGTTTTGATGTTAGGGTTAAGGCTATGGTTAGGGTAATGGCTAATGTAAGAACTAGGGTTACATTTATGGTTAGTTTTTGAAGTAGGGGTAGGAGTAGGTCTACTGTTAGAGTTAGTTTTAAGGTTAGGGTGATATTTATAGCTAGGACTAGTATTAGGTTATGACTCAGGGTCAGGGATAGTTTTAGGGTTAGGGTTAGGACTCAAATTAGGGCTAGAGTTATGGTTAGGGTTCAGTTTAAGTTTAGGGCAGTGTTTAGAGCTAGGGATAGTGTTGGGATAATAGTCAGGGTCAGGGTTATTATTAAGGTGAGGATTAGGACTCGAATTAGGCTTAGGGTTAGGTCTAGGTGTGGTGTTTGGTTTGGTTTAAGGTAAGGATTAGGGTTAGGCCTATTACTTGGTTTTGTTTTAGTGCTAGGATGAGGGATAAGGCTATTTTATGATTAGCATAAGTGTTATGACTAGGTTTATGGTTGAGTTTAGGATTAAGGATAGGTTTAAGGCAAGGATTAGGGCTATTTTTTGTGTTAGATTTAGGGCAAGAATTAAGGCTAGGGCTAATGTCAGGTCTAGGGTTACATTTAGGTATAGTTTTAGGGTTAGGTTTATGGCTGGGTCTAGTTTAAGTGTTAGGCTTACGGAAAGGGTCAGGTTTATAGCTAGGGGTATCATTAGGGTCAGGGTCAGATTTTGGGTTGGGGTTAGGTTAAGGTTTAGGGTTAGTTCTTGAATTAGTATTAAGGTTAGAGATAGGGTTAGGGTATGGATAGGTTAGGTTTAGGGTTCAGGTTAGCTTTAGGGTAATGGATATCGTTAGGGTTGGCGATAGTTTTATGGTCAGGCCAAGGGTTAGCATTAGGTTTATGGTTATTATTAGGGTAATTTATAGGTTTAGACTTAGGTTTAGGGTTAAGGTTATGGTTAAAATTAGGGCTAGATTTATGGTTGGGGTCAGGGTTAGGGCTAGGATCATTTTTAGGTTTAAGTTTAGGGTACAGTTTAGTGTTTGAGCTAGGGTTAGTGCTAGGGCTAGGTTTGGGTTTAGAGTTTGGTCAAGGTTTATGGTTATTGTTAGTGTTAGGTTTAGTGTTAGGCATAGGGCTAGGTTTGTTATTAGGATTAGGGTAATTGCTAGGTTGAGATGTCAAGTTAGAGTTAGGTTTAAGTTTAGGGTTAGGGTTAGAGTTACGTTTAGGATAAGTGTTAATATTTGAGCTAAGGCTAAGGTTAGGGTTAGGTTTACATTTATGGTAATTCTAGGGTTATATTTATGTTTAGGCGTAGGGTAGGTTTAGGTTTAGGTCTAGGGTTACATTAGGGTTAAGTTTAGGTTCAGAGTAATGATAGGTTCGAGCTATGGTTAGGGCTAGGGTTAAAGTTAGGATTAGGGCTAGAGTTAGGGTTAGGGATAGGCCTTGGTTTAGTGTTAGGGTTAGGTTAAGGGTAAGGGTTAGGGATTGAGCTAGGGATAAATCTAGGGCAAGTTTTAAGGTTATAATCAGGGCTAGGGTAGGGTTAGGGTTAGAGTTAGGGCTGGGGTTAGCATTAGGTTTAGGGTTATGATTAGGGTAATTGAAAGAGTTAAAGCTAGGTTGTGTGCTATGGTTACAGTTAGGATTAGGGCTAGGGTTTGGGTTTGTTTAGGGCTTGGGCTAGGGTTACATTTAAGGTAAGGTTTAGGGTTTGAGTTGAGCTAGGGTTAGGGCTAGGGAGAGGCTTAGGTTTAGGGTTAGGGTTATGCTTAGGGAAAGGTTTAGGGTTAGGATTAGGGCTAGGTTTTGTGTGAGATTTATGGCTAGGTTAGGTGTATGGGTAATGTGAGAGCTAGGGTATGGTTTTGGCTTCTTTTAGGGTTAGTCTAGTGTTAGGGTTAGTTTTGAGGTTAGCATAAGGCTTAAAATTAGGGTTTGCATTACGGTAAGGGTTAGTGTTCGGGTTAGGGTTAGGTTTAGGGTTAGGGCCAGAATTAGGACTAGGGTTAGTTTCAGGGGTAGTTTTAGTGTTTGGGTTAGGTTAAGGGTTATTTTTAGGGCTAGGGCTAGGGTAATGTCTATATTTAGAATTAGGATTAGGTATTGAGCTAATGTTAGTGTTAGGTTTAGTTACAGGGTTACCGGTAGGGCAAGGGTTACGTTTCGGTTTAGGGTTAGGATCAGGATTAAACCTAGGGTTAGTGTTAGGGTCAGAATAAGGTTCAGGGTTAGGGTTAGGTTTGGGGTTAAATTTAGAGCTAGAATGAGGACTAGGGTTAGGAATAGTAATAGAGTTAGAGTTTGGGGTAGGCTAAGGACTAGGGTTAGGACTAGGTTAGTAATAGGGTGAGGGTTTGACTTAGTGTAAGGGGTTGGTTTAGCACTGGGGCTAGGACTAGGGATAGGGATAGGGTTAGGGTTAGGGTTAGGGTTGAAGTTAGGATTAGGGCTTGGATTAGGGCTAGGTTTGCATTAGGATTAGGGCTATGGCTAATTTAAGAACTGGATTTACGTTTAGGGATAGTTTCAGGGTTAGTTTTTGGGCAAGATCTAGTGTTAGGTTTAGGTTTAGGGTTAGGGTAATGTGTAGAATTAGGGATAGTGTGAGGGTCAGAGTCTGGGTCAGAATTAGTTCTACAGTTAGGGTTAGGATTTTAATTAGGGCTAGGGTTAGGGCTAGATGTAGGGTTAGGGTTTTGTTTAGGTAAAGGGTTAGGGTCAGTGCTATGACTCGTTTGTTTTTGTTTTATTGGTTTTTTTGGTTTTTTTTTTTTTTTTTTTTTTGAGGGTTAGGGCTAGGATTAGGACTAGTTTTCAAATTAGCATTAGGGTTAGAGCTATGTTAGGGTTTGAATTAGGCTTATGTTTAGGTTTAGATTTAGAGTTAGAGTTAGATGTAGGTTTAGATCTAGGGCGAAGGTTAGGGCTAGGATTTGGGTTATTGTAAGGGATAGGGTTAGATCTAGGACTAGGGCTAGGGTGAGAGTTAGACTTAGTCTTAAGATTAGGATTAGTTTTAGGGTTAGGGATAGAACTTAATTATGGCTAGAATTAGAGCTAGGGTTAGTAATAGGGCTAGGCCTAGGTTTAGGCCTGGGTTAGGGTTATGGTTAGGATTGGGTATGATGTTATAGCTGGGTTTAGGGCTAGGGTGAGGGTTAAAATAAGGGTTAGGATTAGGATTAAGGCTAAGTTTAGGGCTAGGATTAGGGCTAGTATTTGTGTTAATGTTAGGCTAGCATTAGGGCTAGGACTAATGTCAGTGTTATGTTAGCGATAGTTTTAGTATTAGGATTATGGCTAGGTATAGTGTAAGAATTAGGTTAAATGCTGCAGTCTGCCTGGGCACAAATAACTGAGCTGCCACAAAGCTTTGTAGATTCAAACAGCAACTGCTTATTTCCCAACTCTCACAGGCACTGCACACACCACACGGGACCAGACTCCCTCCAATGGGCTCCGTCCAATCTCTCTGAATCCCCGCGAGAACTGCATGGGAACTCCAAAGTAGCGGGCACCTGAGGCAACAGTAGCCACCCTATTTTCTGACAATAAAGGTCAAATATACAATTCAATCAATCCAGCATCACAGCAATTATATATAGCTTAATTCAAATCAACATCTCAATGGTTAGTTGGCATCACATTCAACCATTCCCTCTGGCAAATGCCAGGTGTCATTCTGACTGGGCTGTGGCTCTCAACATCTCCCCCCTTCTGTTTAATTAAACAATGAGCATGTTTCTTAGGGACCATGCCTGTCTTAGGTTGTCCAAATCTACATATGGTTCTTACCCATCATCGGATGAGCTGACCTCAAGGTGTCAGCCTCGTGTCTTAGGTTGGTACCATTTCAATTGGATCTTACCCGTCATTGACTACCGGTCCAGCATACAGCAATATTTGTGGATAGGCCTCTGCACCAGTTGGGGGGTGAGGTTCTTTGCCTCACCTCTGTTGGACCCCAAGTTTGTCCTTGGTGCCAGTTGGGGGGTGAAGTTCTTTGCCTCACCTCTCTTGGTCCCCAAATTTGGCCTTGATGACATTGGGGGGTGAGGTTCTTTGCCTCTTCTCTGTTGTCCCCCAAACTTTAGACCATCACAAGCAGAAGGGAGGGGGATGCAAAATGCCACAACACCAAGCCAAATCGCGGCTCTTTTTGGAAAAATTGTACCACCGATGACACCATCAGAAAAGATGCCCCAGCACTACCACAATTTGCTGCACCAACAGATAGTACACAAAGCATACAAGGGATACATAGTCCAGGGAAGTTCTGTAAGCAGTTCAAAGCAGAGGAATCTATCAATATGTCCATGTCCTCCCAAAGTAAATTGACTCCTTCATTGAGCACCACTTGTTGAGTTATTATTCATTGATGCATCAGTTTATACAGTTTACTGTCAGAGCTATTGAAGAAGCTGTAGTTTGGTTTTATCTTTGTCTTCACCGGCACTGGAATAAAGATAGGAATTCTGGCAATGATGGCTAAAAAGAAATTATGTAACATTCCAGCACGCACTAAGAAAACAATTTTCTGAACAATTTACATAATCCTGAACAGAAATAATAAATATAATGAAAAGGAAAGGTGAAAGTAAACAAACAGATCTCTTAACCACCTTTAAAACAATCCTCAACAGCTGTTTACCTAATTTAAATTAAACCATATAAATCATGTGAATAAAAAAATATTTGGATCCATTATTTCATGAGCGCTCCTCATATATGATATATGGACATACGCACATAGAGACATACAATACAAAACAGAAGTGTGCACACATAATACCATAAATACAACACATAACATAATAAAAGCTTGTAGCTTTTTACAGGTGAAATCTCCATTGCAATGTTTAAAACTCCACAGTCAAAAAATAGAACTGATCAGAAAAACATTAACCTAGGTATGTATGAGCTCAAAAATAAAATAGAACTTTATGATGTGGGAAAAGGCAATAATAAAATAGATATTGATAAAAGCATCCTGGTAACCACCTAGGTTTGACTCTTCTTTTGATATCCCATCCTTCTTCCTGTAACTTGCATATGGGTCTGAAGGTATTCCCACAAGCAAGCCTCAAGGTTTTTTACATTTGAAATAGGCCTTAATGCTGTCCATTATTCATTAGCCTCCAGGTATGGGAGAATCACAGTTGCAGATGTAAGAATAGCCAAGCTGGAGCTCAGGATATCATCTGTTATGGATTTGAGTCAAATCAACTTCTTTTTGGTCTGTAGAAATCGCTTTGGTTAATCTCTCTGGAATCCAAATCGACTGCTGTTCTCCCTGTGGAAACACACAAACAGACCCCTGACTCCAGACAATCACTGGGTCAGGACCTTTCCATTTTCCTGTTAAAATATCCTTCCAAAGTACCTTAGGCTTATGTACATTTTTTGGATACATATGCCTTTCCACAGCATTAAGCCCTGATGAATCCAAATTTTAAAAGTTCAGAGTAAAAAGGGTTATTTTAAGTTTATGTTTGGGGGATATATACCCCTTCCCAATTACCTCTTTTTGCTTTAAGAAGTACATTATAATAGTTTGATGAGCTCTTTCAACTATGCCTTGTCCTTGTGGATTGTATGGGATTCCTGTTATATGAGTAATGCCAAATGATGAGCAAAATTGTTTAAAAGCGGTAGAGGTATAGCCATGGGGCATTATCTGTTTTTAACTGTTTTGGAACGCCCACAGTGACAAAATTTTTTAAGCAATGAGCTATAATATCTTTAGTTTTTCTCCAGCATTAAGGGAGCCCATCAAAAATCCGGAAGAAGCATCAACTGCAACATGCAAATATTTTAATTTTCCAAATTCTGGCAAGTGTGTGACGTCCATCTGCCAAATATGGTTAGGTATCAGTCCTCTAGGATTGACTCCAAGATTAACTTGTGATAAAAAGGTCACACAATTTTGAAATTGTTTCATTATTTGTCTAGCTTGTTCCTTAGTTATTGTAAAATGCTTTTGTAAAGAATTAGCATTGACATGGAACCTTTTATGAAAATCTGTAGCTTCTTCTCGTGTAGAGAAAATATGTATGTCATGTGTAGTTTTATCTGCTAAAGCATTGCCCAAACTAAGGGCTCCAGGCAATCCTGTGTGTGCTCTGATATGTCCTATAAAGAATGGATCTTTTCTGTCCCAGATTAGACTTTGTATAGTGGAAAACAAAGAGAAAAGAGTAGAGGAAGGAGAAATCCTACCAGCATCTTCAAGGGATACTATAGCATTAACTATATACTGACTATCAGAAAATAAATTAAATACAGAATCTTTAAACATCACAAAAGCTTGTAATACTGCATTAAGCTCCACCTTTTGAGCTGATTGTTTGGGTACTAAAAATGTAAAAGTTTGATCAGGGGTAACTACTGCTGCTGTACCATTATTTGACCCATCAGTGAATATATTTGAAGCATTCATGATAGGTGTTTTTCTTGTCATTTTTGGTAAAACTACAGGATATGAAGACCAAAAAGACAATAAAGGATTAGATGGTAAGTGGTTTTCAAATGAAACATTAGATTTACACATGATTTTTTCCCAAGTATTTAATGCATTAGCTAACTCATCAATTTGATCCATAGTATATGAAGTAATAATTTTATTGGGAGAAATTCCAAACACTACCTTTGCTGCTTTTATTCCTTTGAGTATCAATTGCCCTACAGCCTCAGGATACCTAGTAAGAATAGTGTTAGGAGAATAAGATAAATGTATCCACAATAATGGAACTTCTTGCCAAAATACTCCTGTAGGAATATTTTTTGTTGATAGTACAATAAATAATAAAGCAAACTTACATCAATTCTATCCAAATGCATATTTTCCATATACGTTTCAATGATTTTTAATGCCTTTCTTGCTTCAGGCGTTAACATGCGGGGTGTATTTGGATCTGATGGACCTTTTAGGATATCAAATAAAGGTCCCAACTCTCCTGTTGGTATGCCTAGATAAGGCTTTTTCCAATTTATGTCTCCTAATAACTTTTGAAAATCGTTAAGTGATTTGAGTTGATCTACTAGTATTTGAATTTTTGGTGGATGGACCATGGTTGAGGATAATAGAACTCCTAAATGATTAATTGGAAAATTTAATTGTACTTTATCTATTGCTATCTCTAGATTATATTTTTTTAAATAAATTTGTAAGTGTGGCATAACATTTTAGCAATGTGTTTTTATCTTTGTGTGCTAATGATACATCATCCATATAGTGAAATATTTGTAGTTCAGGATTTTGATTGCTAAGTGGCTGGATTGCTTTGTTAACATAAATTTGACACATAGTTGGGCTGTTAGCCATCCCTTGAGGGTGTACTTTCCATCCATATCTCTGATCAGGACCTTCATAATTCAGTGCAGGGATAGTAAATGCAAAACGTGGACTATCCTCAGGATGATTAGAATTGAAAAAAAATCTTTAATATCTATAGCTAAAATATACCAGGTTTTTGGCAAAGCAGACAATTGGGGAATCCCCAATTGAGCAGGTCCCATAATAATTATCTCATTATTAATGGCTCTTAAATCTTGCAATGATCTCCATTTTCCAGATTTCTTTTTAATGACAAAAGTGGGAGTATTATGGGGAGATAGAGAAGGTTGTAAATGTCCCTCCACTAATTGTTGTTTGACCAGGTCATGGGCTGCTTGTATCTTTTCTTTAGTCAGGGGCCACTGAGGAACCCATACTGGTCTTTCTGATTTCCAAGTAACTTTTCTTCTCTCAGTGATCCCTTCTGTCTATCTATTCCTTGATCTATTTGAATCGGTGCTGCTATACCTTGTTCATGTTCTCCTAATCATTTTTCTTTCCTACAACCTTGTCTAGCCATAATAGTGGGCACATTTGGATTGATGTTATTTGTTAATTTCAAACCTAATTGATCTAGGACATCTCGTCCCCATAAATTTATAAGAAGATGATCCAATACATATGGCTGTATAGTTCCTTCACATCCTTCAGGATCCTTCCAATCTAATACCATTGCACTTCTATGGGGATTAGTCACCACTCCTAGGCCTTGAAGCGTTTGAGTGGCTTGATATAATGACCAATGTTTCAGCCATTCTTGACGAGAGATGATGCTAAGGTCTAAACCTGTGTCCAGTAGCCCATTAAATTCATATCCTTGAATATTTAGTTTTAGCATTAGGCGAGAATCTAAATTTAAAGACAGCATAGCCCAATCTACACCTGTGGAGCCTAATCCTCTGGAACCTCTTTCTATAGTACTACTGGAAAATTTATCATGCAGGCTGGGTATTATTAATAACTGTGCTATTCTATCTCCTGGTGAAATTCCTGATATACCTCTTGGAGAACTAGCTATAATTTTTATTACACCTTCATAATCAGGATCAATTACCCCAGGACATATCATAAGTCCTTTTAGAGTAAAAGAAGAATAATAAGCCTACTGTTTTTTAGGGAAGAGGTCCTTTTACCCCTGTGGGAATGATTTGAACTCCCATCTCTGGAGTTAGTACTGCTCTGGTGGAGGCGCAGATGTCCAACTCTGCGCTCCCTCTGGTTTGTCTGATGAGAGATCTAATGGACAATGTGTCCTGGGAACTACCCTGATGGTGTCACTGGGTTCCTCGAGTACCCCATATATTTGTGGTCGTGGACCCTGAGCATTGAGCCCCCCTGTCCATTTTTTGGCAATGGAGCCCAATGCTTTTCTCCACGATATCATGGGTAAACACCTGGTCCTTGTCCATTTTTTATAACGGAGTACCCTCTAAGGTGGTTTGAGAATGGCATTCATTAGCCCAATGTCTCCACTACAGCCTCATGGGCAAATACCCGGTATTCTACTCCTTTGATACCTAGCTTTGTTAAACCCTCCTCCTATGGGGCAACTCCTTTTAAAATGTCCTGTTTGTTCACAATTGTAGCATGTTTTTGGCCTGGCATCTAAAGCCTGTTGTACTGCAACTGCCAAGACTTGCCCTTGTTCATTAATGTCTCTGCATAATTAAATATATATGTTTAAATCTCCATATTTCCATGGTCTAATGGCCTCCTTGCACCATCTGTTTGCTCACTCAAAGACTAGCTGTTTAATTAATGTTATTGCTTGTTCTGTGTCCCCAAAAACTCTGGTATCTGTTTGAATAAGTCTATCTACAAATTCAGTGTAAGGTTCATTAGCTCCTTGTATTAGCTTAGATAATTGACCTTGTAAATCTCCATGTCCTTGTAAAGTCTTCCATGCCCTAACCGCATCTGCAGCAATTTGTGAATATATAGCAGGATCATATTCAATTTGTTGCCATTGACCTTCATAAGGTCCTTTTCCTAACAACATATCTGGATTTCTTTGAGGGTAACTGGCTGCTGCAATTCGCCTAGCTGTCTCCATGCAAAATTCCTCATTGGCAACCTTCCATAACAAATATTGCCCTCCATTTAGCACAGCTTTACACATGCTAGCCCAATCTGCTGGCTTCATGTCCAAGTTGGTAATAGATTCAACCATGCTTACAATGAAGGGTGCTTAAGGGCCATAGGTTGTTACAGCCTCCTTTAACTGCTTTGCTGTTTTGAAATCTAAAGCATGGTGAATTCACTGCCCTCCTGCCTGCTCAAATACAGGGCATGCTTCTTTGAGGTCATGTCTCAGGATCCCATCTCTCAACTACAGGGGTTGAGGGCCACTTAGCATGTGTTATCTCTATAGGTGGAGCTGTTGGTTGGACACTTACACCATCTGGTGATAGAACGGTGCTAGTAGCAGCCTCCTGTTGTAATTTTTTCCCTAATAGCTGTTTCTCCTCTTAGCTTTCTTCCTTTTATTTTCTTCTTCTGTCTGACTAGCTCGAGAGACATTCTCTTTTGCTTATTCTACCATGTTTTCTATCATAGTTTGAACCTCTAACAATTTACTTAACACTCTTTCAGTTTGTTTTTTACTAATTTCTAATCCCATCTTTCTACTATAAAGATAACACAAAACAAAACTGAAACAGAATGAAACCAAAATGGAACAAAAATGCATTGTAACAATTTTCCTATTTTCTTGAAATGTATGTTCATTGTCTATTTCTATCTCTATCTCAGGGTGAACAACTTCAAACCTTGAGCCAACCATTTTCCCCAGTTTGCCTGAGAAAGTTCTAGGGACAGGCAACTTGAAATAAAAACAAAATAAGTCAAAACAAGAACACATTGTTTTTTGAAGTGGTCACCCATTCTCTCACTCTTCCTCAGGGGCGAGCAATTTCACTTACCTCCAAGCTTCAGGAGTTTCCCGCATGGGCCACCAAATGCCGCAGTCTGGCTGGGCACAAATAACTGAGCCACCACAAAGCCTTGTAGATTCAAACAGCAACTCTTTATTCCCCAACTCTCACAGGCACTGCACACACCACATGGGACCACACTCCCTCCACCAGGCTCTGTACAATCTCTCTGAACCCCCGCGAGAACTGCATGGGAACTCCAAAGTAGAGGGCGCCCGATGCAGCAATAGCCGCCCTATTGCCCGACAGTAAAGGTCAAATATACAATTCTTCAATCCAGCATCACAGCAATTATATATAGCTTAATTCAAATCATCATCTCAATGGTTTGCTAGTGTCACCTTTAAACAATTCCCTCTGGCAAACACCAGGCATCATTCTGACTGAGCTGTGGCTCTCAACAGTTAAGGTTTAGGGTAAGGTTTAGAGCGAGGGGTATTATTAGGATCAGGTTCAGGGTTACGGTTTGTGTTAGGTTAATGTTTAAGTTTAGGGCTCAAATTAGCGTTAGGTTCATGGTTAGGGTTAGGGTTATGGATATGGTTAGGTTTAGAGTTCAGGTTAGGTTTAGGATAACAGATAAGTTTAGGGCTATGGTTAACCTAGGGTTAGCCTTAGGTTTAGGCTTAGGGTTAGGGTAATGGATAGGGTTACAGCTAGGGTTAGTTCTAGGGTTATGTTTAGGATTAGGGCTAGGGTTATAGGTAGGTTTTGGGTTATGGCAAGGGTTGGGGTTAGGGTTAGGGTAAGAGTTAGGGTGAGGATTAGGTTTATGTTTAGGGTAAAATCTAGTGTTAGGGCTCTGATTAGGGCTGGTTTTGGGGTTAGGTTAGGGCTAGGGTTAAGGCTAAAGCTAATGTGAGAACTAGGGTTATGATTAGGGCTAGTTTTAGGCCTAGGGTTAGGGCTAGATCTAGTGTTAGGGTTAGGTTTAGGTTTCAGGTGATGTTTAGAGCTAGGGTTAGTGTTAGTGTCAGATTCAGGTTCAGGGTTAGATTTAGGGTTAGTGTCAAATTAGAGCTAGATTTAGGGCTAGGTGTAGGGTTAGGGTTTGATTTAGGTTAAAGTTTATGGTTAGGGTTGTGGCTCGATTTTGTTATAGGGCTAGGGCTAGGTTTGGGCTAGTTTTAGGATTAGCCTTAATGTTATGGCTTGTGTTAATGAGAGGTTTAAGGTTTGGATTAGACTTAGGTTTAGATTCAGATGTAGGATTAGTGCTAGGGCTAGGGTTAGGGCTAAGGTTAGGGCAAGTGTTCGGGTTATGGTAAGGGATAGGGTTAGAACTAGGAATAGGGCAAGGTCGAGGATTATAGTTAGTCTTAGGGCTAGGGCTAGGTTAGGTTTAGGGCTAAATTACAGCTAGGGTTAGGTCTAGGGTTTGCGTTAGAATTAGGCATAGTGTTAGGCTTAGGTTTAAGTTTAGGGATAGGGTTAGTTTTAGGGGAAGGAATGGGGTTATAGCTACTTTTAGGGCTAAGTCGAAGGTTAGAATTATGGTTAGGACTAGGGTTATGGTTTAAGTTAGTAATAAGGCTAGGTTTAGGGCTAGGGTTAGTATTAGGGTTTATGGCAAGAATTAGGGCTAGGGCTAGTGTCAGGCCTAGGGTTATGGTTAGGGATAGATTTATGGTTAGGTTTATGGCTAGGTCTAATCTAAGTTTTAGGTTTAGGTTGAGGGTCAGATTTAGAGATAGGGGTATTATTAGGGTTAGGGTCAGGTTTGGGGTTTGTTTTAGATGAAGGTTAAGGTTTTAGTTTAGGGCTAAAATTAGCTTTAGGGTTAGAGATAGGGTAATGATAGGGTTAGGTTTAGGGATCAGATTAGGTTTAGGGTATTTGATAAGGTTAGAGTAAGCAATAGGGTTAGGGTTTGGCCTAGGTAAGCATTAGGGTTATGGTTGTGCTTAGGGTAATGGATAAGGTTATAGCTAGGGTTAGGGCTAGGGTTATGGTTAGTATTAAAGCTAGAATTAGGGTTAGGTTTAGGGTTAGGCCTAGGCAATAGAATTAGGGTTAGGTTTAGAGTACAGTTTCAGGTTTGAGATAGGGTTAGCATTACGGCGAGTGTTAGGTATATGTTAGAGTTACGGTTAGTGTCAGTATTAGTGTTAGGGTTAGGGCTAGGGTTATCATTAGGTTTAGGATATTGGATAGGGTTAGATATTGGGTTAGGGTTATGGTTGGGTTAGGGCTAGGATTAGTGTTAAGTTTAGGTTTAGGGTTAGGTTTAGGGTTAAGTTTAGGTTTAGGGATAGGTTTAGGGTAATGGTTAGGATTTGATCTAGGGTTAAGAATGGCAAGTTTTAGGTTTACAGTTATGTCTAGAGTTAGAGTAGTTTTAGGGTTAGGGCTAGGGTTATCATTAGGGTTAGGGTTAGGATTAGAGTTAGGGTAATGAGTAGGGTTAGAACTAGTGTCATGGCTAGGGTTAAGGTTAGGATTAGGGCTACAATTATTGTTAGGGTTAGGTTTAGGCCAAGGGTTAGTGTTAGTGTTAGGTTAATTTTAAAGCTTAGGGATTAAGGTAGGGTTTGGACTAGGGTGAGTGTCAGGGTTAGATCAGGGTTAGGCTTAGGGCTAGGATTAGCATTAGGGTTAGGGTAGGGTTAGGGTAATGGATAGAGTTAAAGGGAGGGATTGGCCTATGGTTATGTCTAATTTTAGGGTTAGGGTTATGGCTTGGTCCAGTGTTAGGGTTAGGTTTTGGGTTGGGATAAGGTTTAAAGCTATGGTTCGTGTTAGGGTAAGGGTCAGTGTTTGGGTTAGGGTTAGGTTTATGGTTAGGACTAGCATTAGGACTAGTGATAGGTCTAGGTGTAGGGTTAGTGTTTGGGTTAGGTTAAGGGTTATGAATAGGGCTAGGGCTAGGTTTTTATATGGCTATGGCTAGAGTATAGCTACATGAATTATTAGGTTTATGTCTAGGTCTAGTGTTCAGGTTAGGTTTAGGTATAGGGTTACCAGTAGTGCTAAAGTTAGTGTTCGGTTTAGTGTTAGTGTCAGGTTTAGATTTATGGTTAGTGTTAGGTTCAGAATAGAGATCAGGGTTAGGGTTAGGTTTTGGGTTAGGCTTAGAGCTAGAATGAGGGCTAGGGTTAAAACTAGTAATAGAGGTAGGGTTTGGAAAAGGCTAAGGATTAGGTTTAGGACTAGGGTAGGTTTAGAGTTAGAGTTTGGCATAGGGTAACGGATAGGATTAGTGCAAGGTTTAGGGCTAGGCTTAGGGTTAGGGTTAGGGTTAAAGCTATGTTTAGGTCTCAGATTAGGGCTAGGTGTTGTGTTAGCATTAGGGCTAAGGCTAATGTAAGAACTAAGGTTACAATTAGGGCTAGTTTTAGGGTTAGTATTATGTTTATATCTAGTGTTAGGGTTAGGTTTAAGATTAGTGTTAGAGTTAGGGTTAGGGTTATGGTTATGTTTAGAGCTAGGATTAGTCTTAGGGTCCGAGTTAGTTCTAGGGCTAGGGTTAGGGTTAGGTGTAGAATTAGGGTTTGGTTTAGGTTAAGGGTTACCTTCAGGGCTATGGTTTGGTTTTGTTTTAGGGTAAGGGCTAGTTTTAGGACTAGCGTTAGTGTTATGGCTAGTGTTAGGGTGAGGTTTAGGCTTAGGGTTAGGGTTAGATTTAGAGTTACGTTTAGATCTAGGTTTAGGGCTAGTGCAAAGGTTACGGATCTGGTTTGGGCTAGGTTTAGGGCTAGGTTCTGTGTTAGGTTTAGAGATAGTGTTAGTGCTCTGGTAATGTAAAGTCTAGGGTTATGGTAAGGGATAGGTTTAGAATAATTAACAGGGCTAGGGTGAGAGATAAATTTAGCCTTAGGGCTAGAGTTAGGGTTACAGTTAAGGTTAGGGCTAAATTAGGGCTAGGATTAGGGCTAGGGTTAGTTTTAGAGTTAGGCCTAGGTTTAGGTCTAGGATTAGGATTAGGGTTAGGGTTAAAGTAAGGTATGATGTTACAGCTAGGTTTAGGGCTAGGGCCAGAGTTAAAATTATTGTGAGTTAAGTTTAGGGTTAGAATTAAGGCTAATGTTAGGCCTAGGATTAGGGCTAGGGTTTGTGTTAGGTTTAGGGCTAGCATTAGAACTAGGTCTAATGTCAGGTCTAGGGTTTTGGTTAGGAATAGTTTTAGGGATAGTGTTATGACTAGGTATAGTGTATGGTTTAGAATTAGTGTTAGCGTCAGGTTTAGAGGTAGGGGTATTATTAGAGTCAAGGTCAGGGTTAGGGTTTGGTTTATGTTAAGGTTTAGAGTTAGGGTTTGAATTAGAATTAGGGTTAGGGTTAGAGTTAGGGTAATGGATATTGTTAGGTTTAGGATCCAGGTTATGTTTAGGGTGATGGATAGGTTAGGGTTAGGCATAGTGTTAGGGTTAGGCCTAGGGTTAGGATTAGGCTTAAGATAATGAATAGCTTTAGACCTAGGGTTAGGGCTAGGGTTATGGTTAGGGTTAGGGATAGGTTTAGGGTTAGGTTTAGGGTTAGTGCAAGGATTAAAGGTAGGGTTACATCTAGGGTAAGGGTTAGGGCTAGGTTTAGGTTTAGAATTAGGGATAAAGCTAGGGTTTGGGCTCAGATTAGGCCTAGGTTTTGGGTTATGTTAGGGCTAGTTTTATAGATATGGCTAATGTAAGAACTAGGGTTATGTTTAGGGCTAGTTTTAGGGTTAGGGCTAACACTAGTTTTAGGGTTAGGTTTAGGTTTAGGGAGATGTTTTGAGCTTGGGTTAGTGTTAGGGTCAGTGTCAGGGTCAGCTTTAAATTTAGGGTTATGGATAGAACTCAAATTAGGGGTAAGCTTAGGGCTAGATGTAAATCTAGGGTTCGGTTTAGGGTAAGGGTTAGGGTTAGTGCTATGGTTCGGTTTTGTTTTAGGGCTAAGGCTCAAGTTAAGGGTAGTTTTATGATTAGCATTAGTGTTATTGCTAGTGTTAGGGTGAGTTTAGGCTTAGGGGTAGATTTAGAGTTATGGTTAATTTTAGGATTGGGACTATGGATAGGGTTAGGGCTATGGTTAGGGCTAGTGTTTGGGTTATGGTAAGGGATAGTGTTAGAACTAGGAATAGGGCTAGAGCAAGAGTTAGAGTTAGTCTTAGGGCTAGGGATAGGGTTAGATTTAGGGCTAAATTAGGGCTAGGAATAGGTCTAGGCTTAGTGTTAGGCTTAGGACTAGGATTAGGGCTGTTTAGGTTTAGGTTTAGGGTTAGGTTTAGGGAATCAGATTGGGTTATAGCTAGGTTTAGTGCTAGGGCGATGATTAAAATTAGGTTTAGTGCTAGGGTTAGGTTTGGGTTAGGATTAAGGCTAGGTTTAGGGCTAGGATGAGGGCTAGGGTTTTTGCTAGGGTTAGGGCAAGTTGTAAGGCTAGGGACAAAGTCAGGTTTAGGGTTACAGATAGGGATGGTTATAGAGTTAGGTTCATGGCTAGGTCTAGCATAAGAGTTAGGTTTAGGGTAAGGGTCAAGATTAGAGTTTCGTATATTCTTAATGTCAAGTTCATTCTTTGGGTTTAGATTAGGTTAACGTTTAGTGTTAGGGCTCTAATTAGCGTTAGGGTAAGTGTTAGGGTTAGGGTAATGTATAGGGTTAGGTTTAACATTTGGGTTCAGATTAGGGTGATGAGTGGGACTAGGGATAGTGATAGGGTTAAGGTTAGGCCTAGGTTTAGCATTTGGGTTAGGGTTATGGTTAGGGTAATGGATAGTGTTAGAGCTAGTGTTAGGGCTAGGGTTTTGGTTAGGATTAGGGGGGTCATGGTTAGGAATAGGGGTTTATTGTTAGGGCTAGGGTTAGGGTTTGGGATAGGTTTATGGTATGGGTTAGGATTTGAGCTAGGGTTAATGCTAGGGTGAGTGTTAGCTTTAGGGTTAGGTCTCGGGTTAGTGTTAGGTTAGGGCTAAGGTTATCATTAGAGTTAGGTTAATGGATATGTTAGATGTTATGGCTAGGGTTAGGTTTAGAGTAAGGTTTAGGGTTTTATCTAGGTTTAGGGCTATGAGGAGTGTTAGGTTTAGGGTTAGGTCTAGGATTAGGTTTACATTTAGGGTTAGGGCTAGTGTTATCATTAGGGTTAGGGTTAGGGTTAGGGTAATGGATAATTTTAGAGATAGTATTAGGGCTAGTGTTAACATTATGATTAGGGCTAGGGTTAGAATTTGGTTTAGGGATAGGGATAGGGTTATGTTTAGGGTTAGGGTTTGTGTTTTATCTAGGGTTAGGTCTAAGGAGAGGGTTAGGGTTAGCGTGAGGGTTAGGGCTTAGGGTAAGGGATAAGGTTAGGTTAGGTTTAGGATTATGCTTAGGGATAGGTTTAGGCCTAGGATGAGGCTAGGTTCTGTGTTAGGTTTAGAGATAGTGTTAGTGCTATGGTAATGTAAAGTCTAGGGTTATGGTAAGGGTTATGGCTAGGTCTAGTGTTAGGTTTAGGTTTCGGTTAGGGTCAGTTTTAAAGCTAGGGTTAGTGTTAGTGTCAGGGTCTGTGTTCGGATTTGGGTTAGGGTTAGGGCTAGAGCCAGAATTAGGATTGGTTATGTCTAGTGGTAGGGTTAGTGTTTGGGTTAGGTTAAGGGTTATCATTAGGGCTAGGGCTATATTTTTGTTTAGGTCATGGGTAAGAGATATGGCTATATTTATGATTAGGTCTATTCTATGTGTAGTTATAGGGCTAGGTTTAGATACAGGGTTATGGGTAGGGGTATTGTTAGGGTTTGGTTTAGAGGTTGGGCCAGAATAAGGGTCAAGGTTAGGGTTAGATTTTGGGTTATTGTTATAACTAGAATGAAGGCTAGGTTTAGGACTAGTAATAGGATTAGGTTTTTGGTTAGGCTAAGGATTAGGGTTAGGACTAGGGTTAGCATTAGTGTTGGGGTTTGGCTTAGGGTAAGGAATAAGGTTAGAGCTAGTGTTAGAGCTAGGGTAAGGGTTAGGGTTAGGGCTAGTGTTAGGGTTAGGGTTAGGGTGAAAGCTAGGGTTAGGTCTCAGATTTGGGCTAGGTTTTGGTTAGCATTAGGTTTAAGGTTACGGTTAATATATGAACTAGGGTTATGATTAGGGCTAATTTTAGAATAAGGGTTAGGGCTACGTCTAGTGTTAGGGTAACGTTTAGGTTTAGGGTCATGTTTAGAGTTAGGGTTAGTGTTGGTGTCAGAGACAGGTTAAGGGATAGTTTTACGGTTAAGGTTAGGACTCGAATTAGGGCTAGGTTTAGGGCTAGATGTAGGGTTAGGGTTTGGTTTAGGTCAAGGTTTAGGGTTAGGGTTATGGCTCAGTTTTGTTTTAGGGCTAGGACTAGGGTTAGGGCTAGTTTTAGGATGAGTGTTAGGGTTAGAGCTAGTGTTAGCCTTAGGTTTAGGCCTAGAGTTAGTGTTAGATTTAGAGTTAGGTTTAGATCTAGGGATAAGGCAAGGTGTAAATTTAGGACTAGGGTTATTCTAGGCTTAGGGCTAGGAATAGGGTTATGGTAAGTGATAGGGTTACAATTAGGGCTAGGGCTAGAGCAAGAGGTTATAGTTATTCTTAGGGCTAGGTTTAGGGTTAGGTTTAGGATTAGGGCTAGGGTTAGTTTAGGGTTAGGCCTAGGATTAAGTTTAGGGCTAGGGTTAGTGTTAGGGTTAGGATTTGGTTAGGTTAAGTGTAAATGATGGGTTATAGGTAGGTTTATGGCTAGGGAAAAGGTTAGAATTAGGGTTAGAGTTACAGTTAAGGCTAGGTTTAGGACTAGGATGAGAGCTAGGGTTCGTGTTAGGGTTAGGGCTAGGATTAGGTTTAGGGCTAATGTCATGTCTAGGTTTACGGTTAGGGATATATTTAGGGTTAGATTTAGGGTAAGGGTCAAGTATATATCTAGGTGTATTATTAGGCTCAGGGTATGGCTTAGGGTTTGGTTTAGGTTAAGGTTTAGGTTTAGGTTTAGGGCTAGAATTCTCGTTAGTGTTAGAGTAAGGGTTAGGGTAATGAATAGGCTTAGGATTAGTATTCAGGTTAGTTTTAGAATAATGGATAGGTTTAGGGATTGTGAACGGGTTAGTGTTAAGCTGAGAATTAGCATTAGGTTTAGGAATATGGTTAGAGTAATGGATAAGATTAGAGCTAGGGTTAGGGCTAGGGTTATTGTTAGGATTAGGGCTAGGGTTAGGTAGTGGATAGAATTAGAGCTATTGTTAGGGCTAAGATTAAGGTTAGGATTAGGGCTAGGGTTGGGTTAGGGTTTGTTATAGGGCTAGGGTTATGTTTAAGGTAAAGGTTAGGGTTTGGGCTAGGGTTAGGTCTAACGCAAGGATTAGGGTTAGGGTTAGGGCTAGGGTTAGGTTTAGGGTTACACTTAGAGATAGGTTTCTGCCTAGGATTAGGGCTAGGTTTTGTGTTAGTTTAGGCCTAGGGTTAGAGCCATGGGTAATGTAAGAGCTAGAGTTATGATTAGGGCTAGTTTTAGGGTTAGGGTTATGGCTAGGTCTATTGTTAGCATTAGGTTTTGGGTTATTGTCAGCTTTGGAGCTAGATTTATTTTAGGGTCAGAGTCAGTGTTCAGGTTAGATTAGTGTTGGGGTTAGTGCCATAATTAGGACTAGGGTTAGGTCTAGGGGTAGGGTTAGTGTTTGGGTTAGGTTAAGGGTTATTGATAGGGCTACACCTAGGTTGTTGTTCAGGTCTAGGGCTAGAGATATGGCTAGGTTTAGGATTAGGTTTATGTCTAGGGATAGTGTTAGGTTTAGGTTTAGGTATAGGATTACTGGTATGGCTAATGTTAGGGTTCGGATTCAGGTTAGGGTCAGGTGGAGACCTAGGGTTAGTGTTAGGGTCAGAATAAGGGTCAGAGTAAGGGTTTGGGTTTGTGTAGGGTTAGAGCTAGAATGAGAGTTAGGGTTAGGATGAATAATAGGGTTAGTGTTGGGTTAGGCTATGGATTAGGGTTAGGGACTATCGTTAGCATTAGGTTTAGGGCTTGCTTAAGGTAATGGATAGGGTAAGAGCTAGGGTTAGGGCTAGGGTTAAGGTTTGTGTTAAGGCTAGTGTTAGGTTAGGGTTAAAGCTAGGGTTAGTGCTGGGATCTGGGCCAGGTTTTGGGTTAGGTTAGGCTCGTGTTAGGGTTACAACTAATGTACAAACTAGGGTTATGATTAGGGCTAGTTTTTGAGTTAGTGTTACGGCTAGGTCAAGTGTTAAGTTAGATTTAGCATTAACATAATGTTTAGAGCTATGGTTAGTGTTAGGGACACGGTCAGTGTTCAAGATAGTTGTTAGGGTTAGGGTTAAAGCCAGAATTATCAGTAGAGTTAGGTCTAGGGGTAAGGTGAGTGTTTGGGTTAGGTTAATGTTTATCATTAGGGCTAGAGCTAGGTTTTGTTTAAGTCTAGATCTAGAGATATGGCTAGATTTAGGATTAAGTATAGGTCTAGGGCTAGTGTTAGGGTTAGGTTTATTTATAGGTTTACTGCTAGTGCTAGTTTTAGGGTTTGGTTTAGATTTAGTTCAGATTTAGACCTACGGTTAACGTTAGGGTCAGAATAAGTGTCAGGGTTAGGGTTAGGTTTAGGTTATGGTTGGAGATAGAATGAGGGCTAGGTTTTGAACTAGTAATAGGGTTAGGGTTTGGGTTAGGCTAAAGATTAGGTTTAGGACTAGGGTTAGCACTAGGGTTAGGGTTGGCTTAGGGTAAGGGATAGGGTTAGAGCAAGGGTTAGTGCTACATTTAGGGTTAAGGTTAAGGCTAGTGTTAGGGTTAGGTTTAGGGTTAAAGCTAGGGTTCGGTCTTGGATTAGGGATAGGATTAGGGTTAGGGATTGGACTAGCATTAGGGTTAGAGTAAGGGTTAGGGTTTGGTCTATGTATAGGGCTATAAAGAGGGTAACATTTAGGATTAGGTTTAGGATTAGATATACGGTTAGGGTTAGAGCTAGGGTTATCATTAGGGTTAGGGATAGGTTTAGGATAATAGATAATTTTAGAGATTGTATTAGGGCTGGTGTTAATGTTATGATTAGGGCTAGGGTTAAGATTAGGGTTAGGGATAGGGATAGGGTTATGTTTAGGGTTAGGGTTAGGGTTTTAGCTAGGGTAAGGTCTAAGGTGAGGGTTAGGGTTGGTGTTAGGGCTAAGATTAGGGTTAGCATTAGGGCTAAGGTTAGGGTTAGGGTTATGCTTAGGGCTAGGTTTAGGCCTAGGATTAGGGCTAGGTTTTGTGTTAGGTTTAGGGCTAAGGTTAGTGCTATGGTAATATAAGTGTTAGGGTTATTGCTAGGTCTAGTGTAATGTTTAGGTTTCAGGTTAGGGTCAGTTGTAAAGCTAGTGTTAGTGTTAGGGTCAGGGTCAGTTTTTGAGTTAGGGTTAGGGTTATGGTTAGAGCCAGAATTAGGACTAGGTTAGGTCTAGAGGTAGGGTTAGTGTTTGGGTTATGTTAGGGGTAACCTTTAGGGCTAGATCTAGGTTTTTGTTTAGATCCTGAGTTACAGATATGGCTAGGTTTAGGATTAGGTTTATGTCTAGGGCTAGTGTAAGGGTTAAGTCTATGCATAGGGTTACAGGTAGGGCTAGGTTAGGGTTTGGTTTAGGGTTAGGGTCACAATAATTGTAAGGGTTAGGATTAGGGTTTCAGTTATGGTTATAAATAGAATGGGGGCTAGGGTTAGGACTAGTAATAGGGTTAGGGTTTGGGTTAGGCTAAGAATTAGGGCTAGGACTAGGGTTAGCATTAGATTTAGGGTTTGGCTTAAGTTAAGGGATAGGGTTAGAACTAGGGTTAGGGCTATGGTTAGGGTTAGGGTTAGGGCTAGTGTTAGGGTTAGGGTTAGGGTTAAAGCTGGGGTTAGGTCTCAGATTAGGGCTAGGTTTTGGTTAGCATTAGGTTTAGGTTTATGGCTAATGTACGAACTAGGGATATGATTAGGGCTAGTTTTTGCCTTAGGGTTAGGAGTAGGTTTAAGGTTAGGAGGAGTTCTAGTGTTAGGGTTAGGTTTAGGGTTAGGGTGATGTTTAGAGCTACAGTTAGTGTTAGGATCCGATTCAGGGTCAGGGGTAATTTTAGGGTTAGGGTTAGGACTCGAATTAGGGCTAGGATTAGGGCTAGATATAGGGTTTGGGTTTGGTTTAGGTTAAGGGTTAGGGTTAGTGTTATGGCTCAGTTTTGTTTTGGGGCTAAGCCTAGGGTTAGGGCTAATTTTAGGATTAATGTTAGGATTAGGGCTAGTGTGACCATTATGTTTAGGCTTAGAGTTAGGTTTAGATCTAGGGTTAGGGCAAGGTGAAGGATAGGGCTAGGATTGGGGTAATGGTAAGTGATAGAGTTAGAATTAGGGTTAAGGCTAGGGCAAGAGTTTTAGTTAGTCTTAAGGCTAGGGTTAGGGTCAGATTTAGGATTAGGGCTAGGGTTAGTGTTAGGGTTAGGTGTGGATTAGACTTAGGGTAAGTGATGGAGTTATAGCTAGGTTTAGGGCTAGGGAAAGGATTAGAATCATGGTTAGGGTTATGATTAAGGCTAGGTTTAGGGCTAGGATAAGAGCTAGGGTTCGTGTTATGGTTAGGGCTAGGATTAGGGCTAAGGCTGTCAGGTTTAGGGTTACAGTTAGAGATAGATTAGTGTTGTTTATGGTTAGGTCTAGTGTAAGTGTTAGATTTAGCAAAAATGTAAAGTTTAGAGCTAGTTTTATTATTAGGGTCAGGGTACGGCTTAGGGTTTGGTTTAGGTTAAGGGTTAGGTTTAGGGCTCAAATTAGTGTTAGGGTTAGAGTTAGGGTTAGGGTAATAGATAGGGTTAGGATTAGGGTTCAGATTAGGTTTAGGGTAATGGATAGGTTTAGGGATTGTAATAGAGTTAGGGTTAGGCCTAGGGTTAGCATTAGGGTTAGGGTTAGGGTAATAGATAGGGTTAGAGCTAGTGTTAAAACTAGGTTTATGGTTAGGATTAGGGTTAGGGTTAGGGTAGTGGATATGGTTAGATCTATGGTTAGCACTATGCTTAAGGTTAGGATTAGGGCTAGGGTTAGGTTAGGGTTTGGGAGAGGGCTAGTTTTATCTTTAGGGTGAAGTTTAGGCTTTGAGGTAGGGTTAGGTCTAAGACAAGGGTTAGGGTTAGGGTTAGGGATAGGGTTAGGTATAGGGTTACACTTAGGGCTACATTTTGGCCTAGGATTAGAGCTAGGTTTTGTGTTAGTTTAAGCCTAGGGTTAGCACCAAGGGTAATGTAAGAGCTAGGGTTATGATTAGGGCTAGTTTTAGGGTTAGGATTATGGGTAGGCCTAGTGTTAGGATTGTTTTGGGTTAGGGTTAGTTTTGGAGCTAGGTTTATGTTAGGGTCAGGGTCAGTGTTCAGATTAGAGTTAGTGTTGGGGTTAGTGCCATAATTAGGACTAGGGTTAGGTCTAGGGGTAGGGTTAGTATTTAGGTTATGTTATGGGTTATTGTTAGGGCTAGAGCTAGGTTGTTGTTTACGTCTAGGGCTAGGGTTATGGCTAGATTAATGATTAGGTTTAGGTCTAGGGATAGTGTTAGGTTTAGGTTTAGGTGTAGGATTACCTGTAGGGCTAGTGTTAGGGTTCAGGTTTGGGTTAGGGTCAGGTTGAGACCTAGAGTTAGTTTTAGGATCAGAATAAGGGTCAGGGTTATGGTTTGGGTTTGGGTTAGTGTTAGAGCTAGAATGAAGTTTAGAATCAGGACTAGTAGTAGTGTTAACGTTTGTGTTAGGCTATGGATTTGGGTTAGGCCTAGGGTTATCATTAGTTTTAGGGTTTGGCTTAAGGTAATGGATAGGGTAAGAGCTAGGTTTAGGGCTAGGGTTAGGGTTTGTGTTAGAGCTAGGATTAGGGTTAGGATTAAAGCTAGGGTTAGCACTCAGATTAAGGCCAGACATGGGGTTAGGATAGAGCTAGGGTAAGGGCTACAGAT
The DNA here is from genome assembly GCF_047511675.1 of Marmota flaviventris. NCBI lineage: Eukaryota > Metazoa > Chordata > Mammalia > Rodentia > Sciuridae > Marmota > Marmota flaviventris. The sequence continues at coordinate 114,119,127 of NC_092500.1, forward strand.
AATTACAAACTAGGGTTATGATTATGGCTAGTTTGGGGGTTAGGTTTAGGAATAGGTCAAGTGTTAGGGTTAGGGTTATTGTTAGTGTGATGTTTAGAGCTAGGGTTAGTGTTAGGGTCAGTGTCAGTGTTTGGGGGTAGTATTTGTGTTAGGATTAGGGTTGAAGCCAGAATTATCACTAGAGTTAGATCTAGGGGTAGGGTAAATATTTGGTTTAGGTTAAGGGTTATTGTTAGGGCTAGGGCTAGGTTTTCGTTTAGGTCTAGGGATTGAATTTAGCCATATTTAGGATTAGCTTTGGATCTAGGTCTAGTGTTAGGCTTAAATATAGATATAGGGTTACCACAGGGCTAGTGTTAGGGTTTCATTTAGGGTTAGGGTCAGGTTTAGACCTAGGATTAATTTTAGGGTAAGAATAAAGGTTAGGGTTAGGGTTAGTGCTAGAATGAGGGCTGAGGTTAGGACTAGTAATTCGGTTAGATTTTTAGTTAGGCTAAGAAATAGGGTTAGGACTTGGATTATCATTTGGAAAGGGGTTTAGCTTAGGGGTAAGGGATAGGTTTAAAACTAGGGTTAGGGCTAGGGTTAGGGTCAGGGTTAGAGCCAGTGTTAGGGTTAAGATTAGGGTTAAAGCTAGGGTCAGGGCTCTGATTCCAGATAGGATTTGTGTTAGGGTTAGAACTAGGGTTAGGACAATGACTAATGTATGAACTAGGGTTACAATTAAGGCTAGTTTTAGGATTAGGGTTAAGGCAAGGTTTAGTGTTAGGGTTAATTTAATTTTAAGGTGATGTTTAGAGCTAGGATTAGTGTTAGGGCCAGCATCAGGGTCAGGGTTAGTTTTAGAGTTAGTCTTAGGGCTAGGTTTAGGGTTAGAATTTGGTTTAGGTTAAGGGTTAGAGTTAGGGCTATGACTTGGTTTTGTTTTATGGCTAGGGCTAGGAGTAGGGCAAGTATTAGGTTTAGCATTATGGTTAGGTCTAGTGTTAGGTTAGGTTTAGACTTATGTTTACAGTTAAGTTTAGATTTAGAGTTAGGTTTAGATCTAGGTTTAGGGCTAAAGCTAAGGATAGAACTAGGACTAGGGATAGGGCAAGAGTTAGAGTTAGTCTTAGGGCTAGGGTTAGGGTTAGGATATGATTTATTAGGGCTAGGATTAGTGCTAGGCTTAGTGTTAGTGATAGGCTTAGGGTTAGGGTGAGGGTTAGGGTTAGGTTTAGGAATATGGTTAGGTTCAGGGCTATAATTAGGTTTAGGTAAGGGATGGGGTTTTAGCTAGTTTTAGTGCTATGGCGAGGGTTAGAATTAGGGTTAGGGCTCGAGGTATGGATTGGGTTAGGATTAAGGCTAGGATTAGGTCTAGGATTAGGGCTAGGGCTAATTTCAGGTCTAGGGTTATGGTTAAAGATAGTTTTAGGGTTAGGTTAATGGCTACGTCTAGTGTAAGTGTTAGGTTTAGGGTTAGGGTCAGGATTTGAGCTAAGTGTATTATGAGGATCAGGGTTGCAATTAGTCTTTGGGATAGATTAAAGGTAGGGCTCCTAGCCCTAACCATAATCCTGACCTTCTACTTAGCCCTAAACCTAGCTATAACCCCATCCCTTCCCCTAAACCTAACCATATCCCTAAACCTAAACCTAAGCCTAACACTAGACCTAACTCAAACACAAATCCCAAAAGTATTCCTAGCCCTAATTTAGCCCAAAACCTAACCTAACTCTATCCCTAAGACTAACTCTCATACTAGCCCTATTCCTAGTTCTACCCCTATCTCTTACGATAACCCAAACACTTGCACTAACTTTAGCCCTAACCCTAGCCCTAGCCCTAATCCTACATCTAACCCTAACTCTAATTCTAACCCTAACCCTAATCCTAAACCTCTCACTAACACACTCTAGGATAACCCTAAACTTATTCCTAACTCTAAACCTATCCATTACCCTAAAACTAACCTGAACCCTAAACCTAACCATATCCATAACCCTAAATCTAACCCTAACCCTAACACTAATTTGAGCCTTAGGCATAAACATTAACCTAACCCAAACTGTAACCCTGAACCTGACTCTAATAATACCCTTAGCTCTAAACCTTAACCTAATCCTTAACCTAGTCCTTACACTATACCTAATCATAATCCTAACCCTAAAACTATCCCTAAACCTAACATTAGCCCAAGCCCCAATGCTAGCCCTCACCTGAACAGAAATCCTAGACCTAATCTTAGCCCTAAACGTAGCCTTAATCCTAACCCTAACCCTAATCCTAACCCTATCCTTATTCCTATCCCTAGCTCTAACCCTATCCCTTACACTAAGTCAAACTCTCACCCTGTTGCTACTCTAGTCCTAACCCTAATACTTAGTCTACCCCATAGGGTTACTCGTCCTAACCCTAGCCCTCATTCAAGCTTTAAACTTAACCCAAACCCTAACCCTAACCATGACCCTATTCTGGCCCTAACACTAACCCTAGGTTTAAACCTGACCCTATCCCTAAACCAAAACCTAACACTAGCCGTACCGGTAAACCTATATCTAAATCTAACACTAACACTAGCCCTAGACCTAAATCTAATCCTAAATATAGCCATAACTCTAGCCCTCGCCCTAACAATAACCCTAAACCTAACCCTAACACTAACCATAGGACTAACCCTAACTTTAACACTAGCCCTAATCCTAACCATAATCCTAGCCCAAAAACTATCCATTAATTTGGGTTAATCCTAACCCAAACCATAATGGATAAATGTAAAAATAAGCCTAACCCAAATGCTAACCCTAGGCCTAACCCTAAACGTATCGATAACCTTAACCCTATCCATTACATAGACCTAACCTGAAAACTAAACCTAACCCTATCAATTACTCTAACCCTAACCCTAAACCTAACACTTTTTCGAGCCCTAAACCTAAAACATCACATAAACAAAACTCTAAACAAGACACTGACTCTAATAATACATTTACCTCTAAACCTGATTCTTACCCTAAACCTATCCCTTACACTAAACCTAGGCATAAACCTAACCCTAACACTATTCCTAACCATAACCCCAGACCTGACATTAGCCCTAGACCTAATTCTTGCCCTAAACCTAATACAAACCCAAGCCCTCATCTTAGCCCTAAATTAACCTTAATCCTAACCCAATCCCTAACCCTAGTCCAATCCCTAATTTCAACCTTCACCCTAGAACTGAACCTAGGTATAACCCTATCCCTTCCCCTAAATCTAAACCAAAACCTAACACTAACACTAACCCTAACCCTAGCCCTAACCCTAGTCCTAACTCTAACACTAACCCTATCCCTAATCCTATCCCTAATTTATGCTAACCATAACCCTAACTCTAACCCTAGCCCTAAGACTAAATCTATGTCTCGCCCTAGACCTATTTCTAGTACTAAACCCTATTTGTAACTGTAGCCCTAACACTAGCCCTAACCCTAGATCTAACCATAACTCTAAATCTAAATCTAACCCTAAGCCTAAACCTCACCCTAACACTAGAGCTAACACTATCACTAATCCTAAAACTAGCCTTAACCCAAGCACTAGATCTAAAATAAAACTGAGTAATAGCACTAACCCTAACCCTAAACCTTACCTAACTGTAACCTTAGACATGACACTAGTCCTAGCCCTAATTCTTGCCCTAACCCTAACATAAAACCTAACTATACACCTAGCCTTAATCCTAACCCTAATTTGAGTGTTATCCCTAACCCTAAGACTAACACTGACCCTAACACTAACCCTATCTCAAATCATCACCCTAAACCTAAACCTAACCCTATCACTAGCCCTAGCCCTAACCCTAACCCTAAACTAGCCCGAATCATAACCCTAGTTCTTACATTAGCTGGAGCCCTAACCCTAGCTCTAACTGAATCTTAAACCTAGCCCTTATCCCAGCCCTAACCCTAGCTTTAACCCTAACCATAACCCTAAGCCTAATGCTAACCCTAGTCCTAATCCTAATCATAACCCTAGCCCTAAATTTAGCTCTAATCCTATCCATTACCGTAACCATAACCCTAACCCTAATGCTAACCCTAGGATAACCTTAACCCTATTCATAACTCTATCCTAATCCATTACCCTCAACCTAACCATATCCATCACCCGAACCCTAAACCTAACCCTAATGAAAATTTGAGCACTAACCCTAAACCTTAACATAAAAAACCTAACCCTAACTCTGACCCTAATAATAACCCTAGCACTAAAAGTGACCCTAACCCTCCACCAAACCCTTACAGTATACCGAGCCATAAACCTAACCATAAAACTATTCCTAACCATAACCCTAGAGCTGATATTAGCCCTACCCTAATGCTAGCCCTCAGCCTAACAATAACCATAGCCCTAATCTTGGCCCTAAATCTAGCCTTAATCCTAACCCTAACCCGAACACTAGCCCTACTCTCAATTGAAACCTTGCCCTAGCCCTAAACCTAGCTGTAACATAATACCTTACCCTAACCCTAACTCTAGCCCTAAACCAAGGACTAGCCCTAATACTAACCCTAGTTCTAATACTAGCCCTAATATAGCCCTAACCCTAAACCTTACCTATCGCTAGCCCTAAGACTAACTCTAACTGTCACCATAGACCTATCCTTAGTTCTAACCCTATGCCTTACCATAACCCAAAGCCTAGCCCTAACCCTAGCCTAACCTAGCCCTAAACTTAGCTCTAGGCCTAAACCTAGATCTAACCCTAACTCTAAATCTAACCCTAACCCTCAACCGAAACCTCACCCTAACACTAGCCCTAACCCTAATGCTAATTTGAAAACCAGCCTTAACCCTAGCCCTAGCCCTCAAACAAAACTGAGCTATAGCCCTAATCCTAACCCTTAACCTAAATCAAATTTAAATGCTATGCCTAGCGCTAACCCTCGCCCTAACTCGAGTCCTAACCATAACCCTACAACTAATACTGACTCTGATTCTGACCCTAAAAGTAACCATAACTCTAAACATCACTTTAACCCTAAACCTAACCTGAACACTAGCCCTATCACTATCCCTAACCCTAAAACTAGCCTTATTTGTAATGCCAGTTCTTACATTAGCCATAGCCCTAACCCTAACCAAAACCTAGCCCTAATCCGAGCCCTAACCCTAGCCATAACCCTAACTCTAACCCTAGCCCTAACCCTAAGCCTAATCCTAAGCCTAAACCTGGCCCTAACCCTACTCCTAACCCTAACCCTACCCCTATCTTTAGACCTAACCCTAGTTCTAGTTCTGGCCATAACCATAAACCCAATGCTTATCTAAACACTGACTCTTACTATAATACACACCCTAGCTCAAAACCTTATCTTACCCAAAAGCTAACCATAACACTAGACCTATCCATAACCCTAACCCTAAAACTAGGCATAACCAAACCCTAGCTCTTACATAACACATAGCCATAACACTAGTCATAAACCTCACACAAAACCTAGCCCTAATCCTAGCCCTTAACCTAGCCCTAAGCGTAACCCTAAACCTAACACTAGCCCCAACCTTAATCCTAATGCTTGCCCTGGCCCTAACACTAGCTAAAACTCTAACCCTTACTGTAAACATAACCCTAGCCCGATCCCTAACCCCAACCCCAGCCCTAATCCTAACTGTAACCATAGCTCAAACCTAGCTTTAAATCTATCCATTACCTTAAACATAACTCTAACCCTAATGCTAACCCTAGCCATAACCCTAACCCTAAACCTAACCGTAGCCCTGACTCTAACCTTAACCCTCACCCTAGCCCTAACCCTAGCTCAAACCCTAACACTAACCCTAAACCTAATCCTAACACTAACCCTAAGGCTAACCCTAACCCTAGCCCTAATTCTAAACTTAACATTAGCCCTAACACTAGCACTAACCCTATCCATTACCCTGAACATAAGCCTAACCCAAATGCTAACCTTAGGCCTAACCCTAAACCTATTGCTAACACTAACCATATACATTACTCTAAACGTAATCTGAACCCTAGACCTAATTCTATCCATTACTCGAATATAACCCTAACCCTAACCGGGACTCTGATGCCAATATTACACCTAGCTCTAAACCTAACCCTTACCCTAAACCTAACCCTTACACTAGACTTAGCCATAACCAAACTTAAAACTAAACCAAATCATAAACCTAGACCTGACATTAGCCCTAGCCCTAATCAAAGCCATAGCCCTAACACAAACCCTCATCCTATCCCTAAACCTAGCTTTAACCCAAACCCGAACCCTAACCCTAGCCCTATCCCTAACCTTAACACTAGCCCTAACCCTAGCTCTAACACTATCACTTACCCTAAGCCAAACCCTCACCCTATTGCTACCCTAGTCCTAACACTAATCCTTAGCCTGCCCAAACAGTAACTCTAATACTAATTCTAACCCTAGCCCTCCTTCTAGCTCTAACACTAACCCAAATCATAACCCTAACCTTGACCCTTATTCTGACCCTAACTCTAATCCTAGGTTTAAACCTGACTCTAACTCTAAAACTAGCCCTTCAGGTAACCCTATACCTAAACCTAACCCTAACACTCAACCTAGACAAAAATCTTATCCTAAATCTAACCATAACTCTAGCACTAGCCCTAAACAAATACCTAGCCCTAGCCCTAACAATAAGCCTTAACCTAACCCAAACACTAACCCTACCCCTAGACCTAAACCTAGTCCTAATTCTGACCCTAACCCTAACCCAAACACTGACCCTTACCCTAATGAAACCCTAGCTCTAAACTTTATGCTAACCCAAATCTACCAATAACCCTAACACTAGACCTAGCCATAAACCTAACCCTATAGTTTACATTACCCAAAGTCCTAATGCTAGCCCTGAACCTCACACAAAACATAACCCTAAGCATAGCCCTAACCCCAAACCTATCCGTAACCCTAAATCTAACCCACACCCTAGCCCTAATCATAGCTCAAACCCTAACACTTACCTAAACCTAACCCTAACCATAACCCTAGCCCTAATCCTAATCATAACCCTAGCCCTAAAACTATCCATTAATTTGGATGAATCCTAACCCAAACCATAATGGATAAATGTAAAAATAAGCCTAACCCAAATGCTAACCCTAGGCCTAACCCTAAACGTATCGATAACACTAACCCTATCCATTACCTAAATCTGATCTGAACAATAAACCTAACCCTATCAATTACCCTAACCCTAACCCTAATTCTAATGCTAATTAAAGCCCTAAATCTAAACCATAACGTAAACCAAACCCAAAACAAGGCACTGACCCTAATAATGCACCTAGTTCTAAACCTGACTCTTATCCAAAACCTAAATCTTACACTAAACCTAGCCATAAACCTAACCCTAACACTGTCTCTAACCATAACCTTAGAACTGACATTAGCCCTAGAACTTATTCTAACCCTAAACTGAACACAATCTCTAGCCCTCATCCTAGCCCTAAATCTAGCCTGAATTCTACCCCTAACCCTAATTCTAGCCAAATCCCTAATTTCAACCCTCGCCCTAGTTCTGAACCTAAGTATAACCCCATCCCTGACCCTAAACCTAACCCTAAACCTAATACTAACAGTAACTCTAACCCTAGGCCTAACTCTCACACTAATCCTAGCTCTAATCCTAGTCCTAATTTAGTGCTAACCATAACCCTAACTCTAACCCTAGCCATAAGACTAACTCAAACTCTCACCCTAGACCTATTTCTAGTAATAACATAATCTGTAACAGTAATCCTAACATAGCCATAAACTTAGCCCTAAACCAAAACCTAGCCCTAATCCTAGATCTAACCATAACTCTAAATCTAACCCTAAACCTAAGCCTAAACCTCACCCTAACACTAGCCATAACACTATCGCTAATCCTAAAACTAGCCCTAACCCAAGCCCTAGACCTAAAACAAACCAAGCCATAGCCCTAACCCTAACCTTAACCGTAACCCTAACCCTAACCCAATGCCTAGCCTTAACCCTAGCCCAAATCTAGTTCTAAACTTAGCCCTAGGCCTAAATCTATATCTAACCCTAACTCTAAATCTAACCCTAACCCTAAACCTAAACCTAACCCTAACACTAGCACTAATCCTAATGCTAATTTGAAAACTAGCCCTAACCCTAGCCCTAGCACTCAGACAAAACCTAGCCATAGTCCTTGTAGAGAATCAGATGTGACTGTGTTATTATTACTGTCCTTGATGGAGTTTGCCTGAAAACAGGATATTCTGTCGAGATATAGAAAGGCAACAGTGGACATGCTTGAAAACAAGGTGTCTGCTGTCCTTGGGAGGGCCTGCTCACAAACGAGGGGCTCCTTCAAGGTTTAGATAAGGTAACAGCAGACATGCTTGAAAACGAGATGTCTACTGTCCTTGGGAGGGCCTGCTCGCAAACGAGAGGCTCCTTCAAGGTTTAGATAGGTAACAACGGACATGCTTGAAAACGAGGTGTCTGCTGTCCTTTGGAGGACTTGCCTGCAAATGGGATGTTCTGCCAAGTGGGCTAGGAGGGAGCTGAGAAAAATTGTTTTATCTGTTCTAAACAAAGAGCAGAGCTCAGCATACTCCAGGCCGAGAGTAGATTAGCCATGAGAAGAGGGTCACTTCTGATTAGAAAGTAAAACTTCTGTGTGCTATGTTTAATTAGCTGAAAGACCTGATTCTTTGATGTTGGAAGGCTGCCTTCTTTGTTCACAATACTATAAAAAGATTGCTTGTACACAATAAAGGACTTTTTTTCTGCTGCTGCTTCGCTTGCTCTGCTTCTTTCTTTTCCCATGCTGACCTGCAAGTGAATTACTGCAACATTTGGCATAGTCGGCAGGATCCAGTACTGAAAGGGTAAGCACCCCGGGTTAAGAAAATGAAAGGGGGACTTTGGGGATTAACAAAATATCGAAAGGCATCGCCCCAGGTTGAAAGAAACTTTAGGGGGACTTTCAGAACTAACAAATATCGAAAGGCATCGCCCCGGGTTGAAAGAAACTTTAGGGGGACTTTCAGAACTAACAAATATCGAAAGGTATCACCCCGGGTTGAAAGAAACTTTAGGGGGACTTTCAGAACTAACAAATATTGAAAGGCACCACCCCGGGTTGAAAGAAACTTTAGGGGGACTTTCAGAACTAACAAATATCGAAAGGTATCGCCCCAGGTTGAAAGAAACTTTAGGGGGACTTTCAGAACTAACAAATATCGAAAGGTATTGCCCCAGGTTGAAAGAGACTTTAGGGGGGACTTTCATAACTAACATGGGAAACTCCCAGTCCTTAAAGGAACAATATGTGGAGTTACTACAAGGATTATTGTATTCCATAGGTGTGAAAACATCTCATAAGAGACACAAGTTATTGAAAATTATAGAATGTCATTGTCACTGGTTCCAGTATCAAACTAAGGTCCAGTTAAATTTAGGGGAATGGAAATTGGTTCAGAAAGAGCTCCGTAAGCAGCATCAGGCTGGAAATTTTATTTCTTTAAAGATTTGGACATTGTGTAGCGCTATTACTCAGGCATTACAATTATTAGAAAGCAATAATGAAAAGGGCTCTCTTTGTGAAAGTCAAGTTAATACCTCAGAATCTGATAATAAGGTTAACAAAATGGAGCCCAAGGAAGATATTTGTGATACTATAGATGACTCTCCTAAATCAGATCTGGGTGATGAGGAAGATTCAGTAAGTTCAGATAGTGACTCCAGTATGAAAGAAATTATGGAGGCCTTTGTGGAAGAAATGAAATTAAAAAAGCAAAGGTCTTCTCTTAAACCTACTACTCCTTCTAATGCTTCTCTCTTTCCAGTGACAAGGTATAGAGTTGATGTGGGTAGAGAACAACAATGTTTTTCATTTCCTCTTACTATGATACATGATGATGATGATCTTGCAGATCCCCCTGGTGGTTTTGTTGATCCACCACATTTTTTTCCTATAACCAGACAACAAAACCTTCAAAATCCCCAAATGATTGATGTTCACTATACTGCAGTGGAATACAAGTTTATTAAGGATTTAAAAGCTGCAGTCTCTCAATATGGCCCTCAGTCTCATTTTGTGTTAGGTATGTTAGAAAATTCTAAACTACTTATTCCTTTGGATTGGGAGGCATTAGCCAAAACAGTTTTGGAGGGATCTCAGTGGTTACAATTGAGAAGTTGGTGGGAAGATGAGGCACGAAAACAAGCTCAAGAGAATGAGGCTCAAAATCCCCCGGGACCTATGGAGGATAAGTTAATGGGGGAGGGTAATTACCATGCCTTTAGAGAGCAGGCTCAATATACAGATCCAGATCTTCAACAAGTTCGACAGGTTTTCTTAAGAGCTTGGAGACGTGTGATACCCACTGGTCAAGCACAACCTTCCTTTACTAAAACTGTACAAAGGGCTACTGAACCTAATACTGATTTTCTTGCTAGACTGCGTACTGCTGTAATTAGGGCAGTAGGTCAAGATCAAATAGCAAAGGTATTATTAGAAACATTGGCATTTGAAAATGCAAATCCTGAATGTAAGCATATTTTGGGGCCATTAAAAGGGCAAAACGCCTCATTAAGTGAATATGTGAGAGCTTGTGCTGGAGTGGGAGGAATTGAACATCAAGCTTCTGTTTTTGCTGCAGCCATGGCTGGAGCCCTTAAACCCAATAAATCAGGAACCTGTTTCAACTGTGGTAAAGCAGGTCATTTTAAAAAGGATTGTAAGAAAAAAGGTAACAATAGTATATCTCCCAGTGCAAAAAGGAAACCTACTGAAGTTTGCCGACGATGTAAACGAGGCAAACATTGGAAAAATGAATGTTATTCTAAGACAGATAAAGATGGAAACCCTTTGCCCCCATCGGGAAACTGCTCAATGGGCCGTCATCCCTGGGGCCCATAAATAATACCAGGGATCATTTCTCATTTGTTTCTGGCATCTGTGACTCCCAAGTTGGGTCACCCACCAAACAACCCCAGGATAGTACTAAGTTAACTATTGATAATCTTTATGTGGCTACTCAACAAAGTGCTGCTGCTGACTTACCAATTAATGAAAATGTCTTGATATCTCCTGGAGGTGGAATTTACAAAATAAAGACTGGTGTTTTTGGACCTCTTCCCTCTAAGAGTTTTGGACGTAGTAGTTCTGCCTTAAGAGGCATTCATGTTATTCCTGGCATTGTTGATCCTGACTTTACAGATGAAATTTTCATCATGGCTTATTCTACTCAAACCCTTTCTTTGATCAGTGGAGAAAAAATAGCGCATATTTTGCTGTTACCTTTTTTTTCAATTTCCTTCTAAAAATCAATCAAGGACTGGAGGATTTAATAATACAAAAATATATTTTGGGAAACCTTAATTACTGATCAGAGACCCTCTTTAACTCTAATTATACAAGGAAAATATTTTGAAGGGTTAATAGATACTGGAGCTGATGTCTCAGTTATCTCTATAAGACAATAGCCACAAGATTGGCCTAAACAAAAATGTCAAATAACATTAAATGGATTAGGGGCAAAATGGATGTGTGGGTCAGTTCTGGCCCTTTATCATGTCATACCTTAGAGAATATTGGATTTTTAACAGCCTTTTACATAATCAATGTTCCAATTAATATTTGGGGCGTGATATTTTATCTCAGTTTGGAGCACACATTAATATTCCTTCAAAAAACTTGTAGCCACTCTTCAGTCCCCTCGAGCTGTGCCATTAACCTGGGTAACCAGTACTCCCAAATGGATTGAGCAGTGGCCTTTAAAAAAAGAAAATCTCAAGACATTAAAACAATTAGTTACTGAGCAATTACAGGTGGGACATATTGAATATTCCACATCACCTTGGAATACCCCTGTATTTGTTGTTAAGAAAAAGTCTGGAAAATGGTGTTTATTGGCAGATTTAAGGGAAATTAATAAATGTATTAAACCTATGGGAGGATTACAATTAGGACTTCCCTCTCCTGCTATGATTCTAAATAAATGGTCAATTTCTGTTATTGATTTAAAAGATGGTTTTTTTACAATCCCTCTCAAACCTAAGGATAAGGAAAAATTTGCTTTTACAGTACCTGAATATAATAATCATCAACCTGCTAAACGTTATCAATGGACTGTGTTACCTCAAGGCATGATTAATAGTCCTACATTATGTCAGGAATTTGTTGCCAGAGCCTTAGAACCATCTAGACAACAATTCCCTCATTATATTTTATATCATTATATGGATGATCTTTTATTAGCAGCCCCTACTAACATTGAACGTGACTGTTTTTATAAAGCAGTTATAAAAGCTTTATCTAAATTTGGATTACAAATAGCTCCAGAAAAGGTGCAAATTGATTTTCCTTATTCATATTTAGGATTTGTTTTGGATAAACAAAAAATTAAGCCTCAGAAGTTTCAAATAAGAAAAGATAATTTAAAGACTCTTAATGATTTTCAAAAATTACTGGGAGATATCAATTGGATTCGTTCAACTATAGGAATCACTACTTATCAATTGCAGCATTTATTTGCTACTTTATAAGGTAATTCTGAACTACATAGTCCTAGAACTTTAACTAAACAAGCATTACAAGTGTTAACTTTAGTTGAACAACGTTTAAATGAAGGATATTTGTCTTATATAGACTTAGAAAAATCTGTACAACTAATTCTTTTCCATACTCCTCACTCCCCGTCTGGAGTACTAACTCAAAATGATCATATAATAGAATGGATTTTTTTTACCTAATAAGTATAATAAACAATTAACTACATATATGGATAAACTAGCCTTTTTAATAATTAAAGGTAGATCTAGATTGTTACAATTGAGTGGTAGAGAGCCAAATCAAATTATTACTCAAATAACTCAGCAACAAATTTCTTACAATTTACAATTAAATGATAATTCGCAAATTGCTTTAGCTGGTTATTCTGGAGCTCTAACTACTCAATATCCTAAATCTAAAGTCTTTGAATTTTTTAGAAAACAATCTATGCTATTAGTAAACCCTATTTCTTCGATTCCTCTTTCCGGTATTACTGTTTTTACTGATGCTAACAAAACTTCAGCAGGATATTGGACTCCTATAGCTTCTAAAGTATATCTTCATGAGTTTTCCTCTGTTCAACCTGCCGAATTATGGGCTATTACCTTAGCTTTATTATATTTTTCAAATGTTCCTCTTAATATTGTTTCTGACACTCAGTATGCAGTTTTGGTGTGCACACATTTACCTTCAGTTAGCCTTCCTATTAATCCAAAGACTGTTATTGAAAAACTATTTGATTTTACACAAAGATTATTGTTACAGAGAACTATTCCAGTATATTTCACTCATATTAGAGCACATTCTACACTGCCAGGACCATTATCTAGAGGAAATCAAAATATTGATCAGCTATTATTCCCCCTTACAAAAGGCTCATCTAGAACATGTTTTACATCATACTAACACTAAAGGTCTTTACAAAAAATACAAAATAACTCAAAAACAAGCACGTGAAATTGTAGCTAACTGTTCATCATGTGCTCCTTTTAATATTTCTTACTGTCCTCCTGGTGTTAATCCACGGGGACTCCATCCTAATGCCCTTTGGCAAATGGATGTTGTTATAATTCAGTCATTTGGAAGACTAAGAAATGTACATCATACTATTGACACTCATACTCATTTTCAATGGGCCACAGCATTATCTTCAGAAAAAGCTGATGCAGTCATTTCTCATTTATTATCTTGTTTTGCTATCATGGGAATTCCTAGAGGACGTAAAACTGACAATGCACCTGCATATACATCACAAAAAATACATTCATTTTTACAAAAGTATGACATTACACATACATTTGGCATACCTTATAATAGTCAGGGTCAAGATATTATAGAAACGGCAAATTGTACGTTAAGAGAATATATACTAAAAATAAAAAGGGGGGATATGGCTATGGCTTATACACCTCAAAATATACTTCATAAAACTTTACTAACTTTAAATTTTTTAAATGTCTGGTCAGCTTCCGAGGTTCCTGCAGCTCAGCAACATTTCTCTACATTTAAATCTCAGCCATTATTTCTAAAATCGGAAATACCTATATGGTACAGGGATGATAATAAAGAATGGATTTCTGGGTTGTTGCACCACATGGTAAGGGAGTTTGCTCTTATTTCTACAGGTAAAACACCTTTCTGGGTACCTTCAAGACTTATCAGATTGCAGAATGAGCGACCCATTTGTCAGACAATTTCAGGAACTGGCAATGGAGAGAACTTCTACGATGGCAACAAGAACAGCAGACCCCCCAACATGGGGGCAGATGAAAAAGTTGACTCAAGAAGCTGAAAAAACCCTTCAAAAGGCAAATCAGCCTTTAAATCCTGTTAATCTTTTTTTAGCTATGCTTGCCGTTATTAATTGCCAGGTAAGTATAGTTTTGGCTCATTCTTTTGCTTATTGGGCCTATGTTCCTAACCCTCCTTTGGTGCGCAGTGTTTCCTGGGGAGAACCTGAAGTTCGTTTGTGTACTAATAATACTAATTTCCCCCCCTCCTGTATGTGGGGGAATTGAAGATATTCCTTTCCATAAAAATCTGTATAGTATTTCAAATATAACTGTAGCTGTTGAAGGAGTCCCATTGTGTATAGGGGCTCGTTCTTTCTGTTTGCCTCTTATAGCACATAATGACACTCATTCCTATAATACTTGGGGAGTTAATTATCATAGTTATTCTACTGCTGTTTTTACTTTCATGATATCTTCCTGAGGATTTAATACCTCTAGTGTATATGTTAATCAATCATCGCTATCATCTGAAGAATGCTTTGTCAGAACTCATCTTCCTTTATGTTCAGCTAAATATTTTGAAACCTTTTTAACTCATTTAGAGTGGGAAAAATGCCGTGATCACCACCCTAAAACAGTAGTCAAATATCAAAATATAACTACAGTTGATTGGAGTCCTGATCATTCTGAATTTATAGAAAGTTGGTCAAATCATACTTTAAGATGGAATCGACCATAATGGGACAATAAATGCTTGGGGTATTGAGACAATTAAAATGAAACATTATGCTTTGGTCCCTCCAATGTTACAGCATATAAAGTTTTCCAATATTCAAGGGGATATATGGAAATTATGGGCAGTATCTGGGAAACTCACTGTATAGACTGGAAATTTCACGTTAGATGTATCCCGTTCCTCTCGTTTTGAAGTACATCTACATAATAATCTGACTTATTTTGCTTCTGTGTGTGTTAAATTCCCTTATTCTCTTATGATTGGAAACTGGGAATGGAATGTAACTTGGGGAACAATATCATGTATAGACTGTTATCTTACTCAATGTGTAAATAGAACTAATTGGGAATTAATAGAAATTAATAATTATTCTTTAGTTATTGTTAAAGCTCACACAGAATTGTGGTTGCCTGTTAACTTGACTCGTCCTTGGTCTGATTCATTGTCTGTTACTCATTTGTACAATGCTATTCAAGTTTTGTTACATCGCTCTCGATGATTAATAGGAATAGTTATAGCTTCAATCCTTGCAGTTGCTTCTGTAACTGCCACTGCTGCAGTAGCTGGCATTGCTTTACATCAAGGCATTCAAACTGCGGATTTCATGAGAACATGGCATCAAGATGCTCATTTATTATGGCAACAACAAAAGGACTAAGACTCTCAATTGGCTACAGATGTGATCAATTTACAACATACTGTTTCCTGGCTTGGCGATCAAGTGACTATCTTGGCTACCAGAAGTGTACTGAAGTGTGACCGGAATTCTTCTCATATTTGTGTGACTCCTGTGCCATATAATACCAGTGATTCCTGGGAAACTGTTAAAAGATGGTTAAATGGACATCAAAATTTAACTTTAGAAATTATGAATTTGGAAAAGACTATTATGGACACCTTTAGTAAGACATTACCTGAACTAACATGATCTGACATTTTACAAAAATTGTCTTCAAGTATTGCTAATGTAAATCCTTTAAGTCATTTTTCTACCTTGTTGTCAGCTTCTTTAGGTAACACTGTAATAATTCTTGTTTTGTATTTTGTTTTGTATATAGTCTTCCAATGCTGGAAAAAGCGAAGGCAATTGAAACATGAAACCTCCCTTATCGCTTCTTCTATGGCTCATTTACAAAAACAAAAGGAGGGAGATGTAGAGAATCAGATGTGACTGTGTTACTATTACTGTCCTTGATGGAGTTTGCCTGAAAACAGGATATTCTGTCGAGATATAGAAAGGAAACAGTGGACACGCTTGAAAACAAGGTGTCTGCTGTCCTTGGGAGGGCCTGCTCACAAACGAGAGGCTCCTTCAAGGTTTAGATAGGTAACAACGGACATGCTTGAAAACGAGGTGTCTGCTGTCCTTGGGAGGACTTGCCTGCAAACGGGATGTTCTGCCAAGTGGGCTAGGAGGGAGCTGAGAAAAATTGTTTTATCTGTTCTAAACAAAGAGCAGAGCTCAGCATACTCCAGG
The DNA here is from genome assembly GCF_047511675.1 of Marmota flaviventris. Taxonomy (NCBI): domain Eukaryota; kingdom Metazoa; phylum Chordata; class Mammalia; order Rodentia; family Sciuridae; genus Marmota; species Marmota flaviventris. The sequence goes on from NC_092500.1 coordinate 114,135,601, forward strand.
CCGAGAGTAGATTAGCCATGAGAAGAGGGTCACTTCTGATTAGAAAGTAAAACTTCTGTGTGCTATGTTTAATTAGCTGAAAGACCTGATTCTTTGATGTTGGAAGGCTGCCTTCTTTGTTCACAATACTATAAAAAGATTGCTTGTACACAATAAAGGACATTTTTTCTGCTGCAGCTTCACTTGCTCTGCTTCTTCTTTCTTTTCCCATGCTGACCTGCAAGTGAATTACTGCAACAGCCCTAATCCTAACCCTTAAACTAAACCAAATCTGAACGCTACACCTAGCCCTAATTTGAGTCCTCACACTAACCCTATGACTAATACTGACCCTGACTCTGACCCTAAAACTAATCCTAGCTATAAACATTACCCTAACCCTAAACCTAACCCAAACACTAGACCTAGCCCTAACCCTAACCCTAAAACTAGCCCTAATTGTAATGCCAGTTCTTACATTAGCCATAGCCCAAACACTAAGAAAAAAAACCTAGCCCTAATCCGAGCCCTAACCCTAGCTTTAACTCTAAACCTAACCCTAACCCTATCCCTATCCCTAACCCTAACCCTAACCCTAAACCTACCTCTTAACCCTATTCCTTACCGTAAGCCTAAATTCCATACCCTCACCTGAATGCAACCCTAGTTCTAATCTTAATCCTTAGCCTACCCCAAACCCTAAATCTATTACTAGTCCTAAACCTATTCTTCATTCTATCTCTAACCCTAACCCAACCCCTAACCCTAACCCTGAACCTTATTTTTACCCTAATACTAACCCTAGGTCTAAACCTGACCCTCCCCCTAAACCGAACTCTAACACTATCCCTACCGGTAAACCTATACCTAAACCTAACCCTAACACTAGCATTAGACCAAATGTAATCCTAAATATAGCCTTAACTCTAGTCCTAGCCCTAAACAAAAACCTAGCCTTAGCCCTAACAATAACCATAAACCTAACACAAAGACTAACCCTACCCCTAGACATAACCCTAGTTCTAATTCTGGCCCTAACCCTAAACTCAATGCTAACCTTACTATAAAACAAACCCTAGCTCTAAATATTATCTTACCCAAAACCTAAACCTAAAACTACACCTATCCATAACCCTAAGCCTAAAACTAGCCATAATCAAACCCTAGCTCTTACATTACACATAGACCTAACACTAGCCATAAACCTCACACAAAACCTAGACCTAATCCTAGCCCTTAACCTAGCCCTAAGTGTAAACCTAACCCTAACCCTAGCCCTAATCTTAATCCTAATTCTTACCTTAGCCTTAACACTAGCTCAATCTCTAACACTTACCCTAAACATAACCATAGCCCTAACCCTAAGCCTAACCCTAGCCCTAATCCTAACTGTAACCATAGCCCAAAGCCTACCTCTAACTCTATCCATTACCTTAGCACTAATGATAACCATAGCTCTAACCCTAACCCTAGCCCTAACCGTAGCCCTGACTCTAACCTTAACCCTCACCCTAGCCCTATCCCTAGCTCAAACCTTAACACTTACCCTAAACCTAAACTAACTCTAACCCTAGGCCTAACCCGCAACCCTAGCCATAATCCTAATCTTAACAATAGCCCTAACACTAGCATTAACCCTACCCATTACCCTGAACATAAGCCTAACCCAAATGTTAACTCTAGGCCTAACCCTAACCCTATTGCTAACACTACCCATACACATTACTCTAAACCTAACCTGAACTCTAGACCTCACCCTATCCATTACTCTAACCCTAACCCTAACCCTAAAGCTAATTCGAGCCCTAACCCTAAACCTTAACCTAAACCAAACCCTAACCCGGACTCTGACCCTAATAGTACACCTAGCTCTAAAACTGATCCTTACCCTAAACCTAACCCTTACACTAGACCTAGCCATAACCTAACCCTAAAACTAACCCTAACCATAAATCTAGACCTGGCATTAGCCCTAGCCCTAATCTTATCCCTAGCCCTAACACAAACCCTCATCCTAGCCCTAAACCTACCTTTAATCATAACCCGAACCCTAACCCTATCCCTATCCCTAATCCTAACACTAACCCTAAACCTAGCTCTAACCCTATCCCTTACCATAAGCCAAACCTTAACCCTCATGCTACCCTAGTCATAACCCTAATCCTTAGCCTACCCAAAACAATAACTCTAATACTAATCCTAACTCTAGCCCTCATTCTACCTCTAACCCTAACCCAAACTCTAACCCTAATCTTGACCCTTATTCTAACCCTAACTCTAATCCTAGGTTTAAATCTGACCCTAACCCTAAACCAAACCCTAACACTAGCCCTATGGGTAACCCTATACCTAAACCTAACCCTAACACTCGATCTAGACAAAAACCTAATCCTAAATCTAGCCATAACTCTAGCACTAGCCCTAAACAAAAACCTAGCCCTAGCCCTAACAATAACCTTAACATAACTGAAACACTAACCCTACCCCTAGAACTAAACCTAGTCCTAATTCTGTCCCTAACCCTAACCAAAACACTGACCCTTACCCTAACACAAAGCCTAGCTCTAAACTTTATGATACCCCCAAATCTAGCCATAACCCTAACACTAGACCTAGCCATAACCCTAACCCTAGCTCTTACATTACACAAAGCCCTAATGATATCCATGAACCTCACATAAAATGTAGCCCGAAGCATAGCCCTAACCCCAAACAGAGCCCTAACCCTAAACATAACCCTTGCCCTAGTCCTAATCCTAGTTCAAGCCCTAACCCTTACCTTAAATATAACTCTAGCCATTAACCCTAATCCTAACCCTAACCCTAGCCCTAATCCTACCATAACCAAGGCCAAATACTATCTAACTCTATTCATTACCCTAAACATAACCCTAATGCTAATGCTAACCCTAGACCTAAAATTAAACCTGACCCTAAATCTAGACCTGACACTAATCCTAACCCTCGCCATAGCCCTAACCATAGCTCAAATCCTAACAATTACCCTAAACCTAACCTAACACTAACCATAGACCTGACCCTAACCCTTGCCCTAATCCTAAGCATAACCCTAGCACTACAACTATCCATTACCGTAAGCCTAACTCAAATGCTAACCATAGGCCTAACCCTAAACCTATCAATAACACTAACCCTATCCATTACCTAAACCTAACCTGTACACTAAACCTAACCCTATCAACTACCCTAACCCTAATGCTAATTCAAGCCCTAAACCTAATCCATAACCTAAACCAACCCCTAAACAAGACACTGACCCTAATAATACACCTAGCTCTAAACCTGACCCTTACCCTAAACCTAACCCTTACACTAAACCTAGCCAAAAAAGAAACCCTAACACTGTCCCTAACCATATTCTTAGACCTGACATTAGCCCTAGACCTAATTCTTGCCCTAACCCTAACACAAAGCCTAACCTACACTTAGCCTTAACCCTAGCCATAATTCGAGTGTTATCCCTAACCCTATAAGTAACATTGACCCTGACTCTGACCCTAACACTAAACCTATCTCAAATTATCACCCTAAACCTAAACCTAATCCTAACACAAGACATAGCCCTAACTCTAACCCTAATCTAGCCCTAATTGTAACCCTAATTCTAACATTCACTGGAGCCCTAACCCTAGCCCTAACCAAATCCAAAACCAGGCTCTATTCTGAGGCCGAACCTTAGTTTTTAACCCTAACCCTAACCTTAACCCTAATCCTAACTCCAGCCCTAATTCTAACCATAACCCTAGCCCTAAATTTAGCTCTAATCCTATCCATTACCCTAAGCATAACCCTAACCCCAATGCTGACCCTAGGATAACCCTAACTCTATCCATAACCCTATCCAACCTATTACCCTAAACCTAACCCTATCCATTACCCTAACCCTAAACCTAACCCTAATGCTAATTTGAGCCCTAACCCTAAACCTTAACCTAAACAAAACCCCAACCCTGAACCTAATAAGAACCCTAGCTCTAAAAGGGACCCTAACCCTCAACATAACACTTACACTATACCTAGACATAAATCTAACCATAAAACTATCCCTATCCTGACCCTAGACCTGACATTAGCCCTACCCTAATGCTATCCCTCAGCCTAACAAAACTGGTAGCCCTAATCTTGACCCTAAACCTACACTTAATCCTAACCCTAAACCAAACACCAGCCCTAACCCTCAATTTAAATCTCACCCTAGCCCTAAACCTAGCTGTAACATTATACCTTACCCTAACCCTAACCCTAGCCCTAAACCAAGGCCTAGCCCTAATACTATCCCTAGCTCTAATCCTAGCCCTAATTTAGCCCTAATCCTAAACCTTACCTTATCCCTAGCCCTAAAACTAACTTTAACTCTCACCATAGCCCTATCCCTAGTTCTAACCCTATCCCTTACCATAACCAAAGCCTAACCCTAACCCTAGCCCAAACATAACCCTAAACTTAGTCCTAGGCCTAAACCTAGATCTAACCCTAACTCTAAATATAACCCTAACCCTAAACCTAACCCTCACCCTAACACTAGCTCTAACCTAATGCTGATTTGAAAACTAGCCCTAACTCTAACCCTAGGTCTAAACCTGACCTAACCCTAAACCGAACCCTAACACTATCCCTACTGGTAAACCTATACCTAAACCTAAGCATAACATTAGCACTAGAACTAAACTTAATTCTAAATATAGCCATAACTCTAGCCCTAGCACTAAACAAAACCTAGCTCTAGCCCTAACAATAACAATGAACATAAGGCAAAGACTAACCCTACCTCTAGACCTAATCATAGTTCTAATTCTGGCCCTAACCCTAAATCTAATGCTAACCCAAATACTGACCCTTACTATAACACAAACCCTAGCCCTAAACCTTATCTTACCCTAAACCTAACCCTAACACTATAACTATCCATAAACCTAACCCTAAAACTAGCAATAACCAAACCCTAGCTCTTACATAACACATACCCTAACACTAGCCATAAACCTCACACAAAACGTAGCCCTAATACTAGCCCTTAACCTAGCCCTAAGTGTAACCCTAACTCTAACTCTAGCACTAACCCTAACCCTAATGCTTGCCCTATCATAACACTAGCTCAAACTCTAACCCTTACCCTAAATGTAACCCTGGCCCTAACACTGAGCCTAAACCTAGCCGTAATTCTAACTGTAACCATAGCCCAAAGCCTACCTCTAACTCTATCCATTACCTTAAACATAACCCTAGCCCTAATGCTAACCCTAGCTGTAACCCTAACCCTAACCCTAACTGTAGCCCTGACTCTAAACTTAACCCTTGCCCTAGCTCTAACCCTAGCTCAAACCCTAACGCTTACCCTAAACCTAATCCTAACACTAACCCTAGGCCTAACCCCAGCCCTAATCCTAACCTTAACACTAGCTCTAACACTAGCACTAACCCTATCCATTACCCTGAAATTAAGCCTAACCCAAATGCTAACCCTGGGCCTGCCTGTAATCCTATTGCTAACACTAACCATATATATTACTTTAAAGCTAACCTGAACCCTAGACATAACCCTATCCATTACTCTAACCTTAACCTTAACCCTAATAATAATTTGAGCACTAATCCTAAACCTTAACCTAAACTAAACCCTAACCCGGACTCTGACCCTAATAATACACCTAGCTCTAAACCTGACCCTTACCCTAAACCTAACTCTCACGCTAGACCTAGCCATAACCTAACCCTAAAACTATACCTAAGCATAACTCTACACCTGACATTAGCCTGAGCCCTAATCCTAGCCCTAAATCTAACACAAACCCTAGCCCTCATCCTATCCCTAAACCTAGCCTTAATCCAAACCCAAACCCTCATCCTAGCCATATCCCTAATTTTAACCCTCACTCTAGCCCTGATCCTAGCTATGACCTCATCCCTTCCCCTAAAACTAACCCTCACCCTAATACTAACCTTAACCCTAGCCCTAACCATAGGCCTAACCCTAACACTCTCCTGAATGCTAATCCTAGCCCTAATTCAGCCCTACCCGAAACCCACCCCTAACCGTAAGCCTAATACTAACTCTAACTCTTGCCCTAGCCTTTTTTCAGTTTCTAACCCTATTCATTACCATAACCCTAACACATAGCCCTAACCTTAGACCTAACCCTAGATGTAACCATAACTCTAACTCTAACCTTAAGCCTAATCCTCACACTACCACTAGTCCTAACACTATTGCTTATTTTAAAAATAGCCCTAACCCTAGCCTTAGCCCTAAAACAAAACTAAGCCATTGCCCTAAATGTAAACCTTAACCTAAACCAAACCCTTACCCTACAACTAGCCATAACCCTAGCTCTAATTCAAGTTCTAGGCCTAAAACTAACCATGACCCTGACTCATATCCAAACACTCTACCTAGCTCTAAAATATCACCATAACCCTAAAGCTAATGCTAAAAATAGACCTTGCCTAAACCCTAACACTAAAGCTAACCCTAATCATAACCCTCGATCTTAATTAACTGTAGCCCTAACCCTAACACAA